>NC_056728.1:1351386970-1351511970 GCF_019279795.1 Protopterus annectens
AGGGTCTCCAACATATGTCATATGCTGCCAGGCTAAAGAAACTCCAGCTCTATTCAGTAGCATACCGCCTGCTCAGAGGTGATCTGTGCCTGATGTACAAGGCCATGTCCAACCAGGAATTGATGGACATGCTCCACCTCAAAAAATCAAAATCCATAAGAACCACAAGAGCCAAAATTTAAACCTCAGTACAAAGATGAATAGAACATGCTGGAGGGACAGATTCATAACTCAGAGGCTTCCCATACTCTGGAACAAAATCCCAGTCTATGTTAGGCAGATCCCCTCACTGACTCTCTTCAAGAGAAATCTTGACGAGTGGATGGGAGATCGTAGGTTTACCCCGGGGCTCACCCCTGTGTTGCTACTTAACAGAGGCACAGTAAACTAATAAGTAAGGGGGTCTTCAATTTGTCACTACTAGACAAAGGCACAGTATTCTAAATGTATACACCTTAGTACCACTACATGGGGTGGCAAAAGCCACATCTCTAGGGCTAGGCTTGCAAATGCCCCAGGGCAGATAGCCTAGTACTAAACTATGAAACTATGAAACTATGTCTCCAAACCTTCCAACCTGGGCTGACCCTTTAATATATTTATTCCTAATCCTGTCCACCCTCGTCACACCCAGTGGAAATCTTAACATCTTTAGTTCTGCCACATCCAGCTCAAACTAATGCCTTTTTGTCAATGCCACTGTCTCCAACCCATATAAAACATAGCTAGTCTCACTACCCTCTTGTAGACCTTCCCTTTCACTCTTACAGGTACTCGTCTGTCACAAATCACTCCTGACACTCTTCTACACCCACTCCATCCTGCCTGTACTCTCTTTTTCACCTCTCTTCCACACTCACCGTTACTCTGAACTATTGACCCCAAGTATTTAAACTCATCCACCTTCGCCACCTCTACTCCTTGCATCCTCACCATTCCTCTATCCTCCCTCTCATTCACACACATATATTCTGTCTTAGTCCTGCTGACCTTCACTCCTTTTCTCTCTAGAGCATATCTCCATCTCTCCAGGGTCTCCTCCACCTGTTCCCTACTCTCACTACAGATCACAATGTCATCTGCAAACATCATAGTCCACTGGGACTCCTGTCTGATCTTGTCTGTCAACCTGTCCATCACCATTGCAAATAAGAAAGGGCTCAGAGCTGATCCTTGATGTAACCCCACGTCCACCTTAAACGCATCCGTCACTCAAACTGCAGACCTCACCACTGTCACACTACCCTTGTACATATCCTGTACCACTCTTACATACTTTTCTGACACTCCTGACTTCCTCATACAATATATACTCACTTTAGTTAAGTAGCCCATATGTCGACCTCCAAAACATTGACTGCTGAAGGCTGACAAACCAAATGTTGAAACGTTACCATGCAAGTACAAGAAAGATCCTCAGTGCATGCAATTTTCAAACAAAAAAAAAAAAAAAAAAAAAAAAAAAAAAAAGCAACAAGCAACATTTGCAGCCTCCCACAGCCCTTGCTAATTATATATACTAACTCCGAGACTGCACAATCCCAGAGAAAGAAAATATTTTTCTACCTAGGGATCATCAGCATATATTGACCAAATGCATTTGATCAAACAGATGTTGACAAACCTGCATTTATAAGAAATCCAGGGCACCCACATATGTATGAATATATATGGCAATTTGCCAAAACACATGGTACTGTAAAGGCAGCACACACCTCACACCATTTTTTAGTTTCATTACTTTCATATCAATTCATAAACATATGTTGGTTTACTGTCATATACAGTGGATATAAAAAGTTTACACACTCTGTTAAAATGCCAGGTTTTTGTGATATAAAAAAATGAGACCACAATAAATCATTTCAAAACTTTTCCCACCTTTAATGTGACCTATAGCCTATACAATTCAATTAAAAAATAAACAAGTCTGTTAGGGGAAAAATATAAAAAATAAAAAAAAAACATACAATACACTGGTTGCATAAGTGTGCTCACCCTTAAACTAATACTTTGTTGTGTGTGCACACCCTTAAACTAATACTTTGTTGAAGCACCTTTTGATTTAATTACAACATTCAGTTTTCTTGGGTAGGAGTCTATCAGCATGGCACATCTTGACTTGGCAATATTTGCCCACTCTTCCTTGCAAAAGTGGTCCAAATCTGTCAGATTGGGAGGGCATCTCTTGTGCACAGCTCTCTTCAGGTCACCCCATAGATTTTCTATTGGATTTAGGTCTGGGCTCTGGCTGAGCCATTCCAAAACTTTAATTTTCTTCTGGTGAAGCCATTCTTTTGTTGATTTGGATGTATGCTTGTGGTCATTGTCGTGTTGAAAGGTGAAATTCCTCTTTATCTTCAGCTTTCTAGCAGACGCCTGAAGGTTTTGGGCCAAAAGTGACTGGTATTTGGAACTGTTCATAATTCCCTCAACCTTGACTAAAGCCCCAGTTCCAGCTGAAGAAAAGCAACCCCAAAGCATGATACTGCCACCACCATGCTTCACCGTGGGGATGGTGCTCTTTTGGTGATGCGAAGTATTGCTTTTGCACCAAAAGTATCTTTTGGAATTGTGGCCAAAAGATTCAACCTTGGTCTCATCAGACCATAATATTTTCCCACATGATTTTGGGAGACTTGATGTATTGTTTTGCAAATTTTAGCCGGGCCCAGCTGTTCTTCTGTGTAAGAAAAGGCTTCTGTCTTGCAACTCTACCCCATACTCCAGACATACGGAGAATACGGGAGATTGTTGTCACATGTAGTACACAACCAGTACTTGCCAGAAATTCCTGCAGCTCCTTCAGTGTTATTGTAGGTCTCTTGGCAGCCTCCCTGACCAGTTTTTGTCTTGTCTTTTCATCAATTTTGGAGGGGCACCCAGTTCCTTGCAACGTCACTGTTGTCCCATATTTTCTCCACTTTTTGAGGACTGTCTTCACTGTATTCCATAGCATATCCAGTGCTGTGGAAATTTTTTTTACCCTTCTACTGACTGATACCTTTCAACAATGAGATCCCTTTGATGCTTTGCAAGCTCTCTGCGAACCATGGCTTTTGCTGTAGCAGGCAAATGAGTAAATGTCAGGAAAATTCTACTAGGACAGCTGAACTTTATTTGGGGTTAATCAGAGTCTCTTTACTTGATGGCAGGTGTGTACCCAAGAAGACTGAATGTTGTAATTAAATCAAAAGGTGCTTTAACAGAGTATTAGTTTAAGAGTGTGCACACTTATGCAACCAGCTTATTGTACGTTTATTTTTTATATTTTTCACCCTAACAGATTTGTTTGTTTTTCAATTAAATTGTACAGGTTATAGGTCACATTAAAGGTGGGAAAAGTTTTGAAATGATTCATTGTGGTCTCATTTTTTTATATCAGAAAAACCTGGCATTTCAACAGGGGTGTGTAAACTTTTTATATCCACTGTAGTATGATATATGTATGTATATATTTACTCCTGGTTTGGTACCTACTGTATGTCTTTAACAGACACAGGCAGTATGTAAATGGTTCATCTCCCAGGACCCTACTTATAAATGTTTCACTTTCCAAGCCCCTGCTTACACTTATCAATGGTACCAGAAGTTGTTAGAGATTTGGGATGCGTGGCTAGGATTAAAAAGGTCCTTGTGGTCGTTAGCTTAGTAAATACCGATGAACCTATGAATCTATGAACATGCATATACACAAACACATGCATATATATATATATATATATATATATAAACAGCTGATAGTACATATTGTAAAATTTAACTTTTAAAAAACACAGAAAAACAGCAGCACTAATGACCATTGGTTTTATTTTTATTTTAGCTCTTTCATCCACTTATGCAAGGATTTCATCAGCTGAAATATAACTCTATTAAATACCTCTTTTATAATTACTTTTTGCAACTACATGATCCAACTTTACAGGTAGCTGGTAAACAGATAAACTGACAAAAACTTGTATTATGAAATGAAACAGAAACATATAATAGAAAAAATGTATACTGCTTATAAAACATTCAAAAATATGAATCTTATAATTTTTATTTTTTAAGTGTTTTATTTTAAACCGTCTAGATTTTACAGAACATTTTATATTTATTATCTCGTTTAAACCAGGGATCATGTCTGCTCATTATCTAAGTTGCCATAATGCCTCCTTTTATTCAATCTTGTTTTTATAGTCACCCCCACGAATATCTACTGGAATATGTTCTAAACCAAAAAAAAAAATCCTGAGTTCAGGATACTTGGCAATATCTAAATAAAGCACTTTTAACTGCTTTATTTTTCAAATCATACAGATATTTTAAAATATGCTTTCTCATAGTTCTGTTCTCACACAAACATAAAAGAAATCACATTGTGCACACAGACCGATTTGAATACTAAAGTAGTAAATGTATTGCAGAGTACTCTGAACACTGGAATTTTTTTTTTGCACTAGAACATATTCCAGTAGGCATTCCCGAGGGTACTTAAACCCAGAATACAGAAAAAGTTATAATGAATCTGCGGTGCTTTTTAAGATGGTAATAGCAGAAGCACAAGAGGTATTGGAGTTGCATAGAAGTTCACTGATGGAGATGTAGAATTCATATGTGCTGCTTAGGGTACTGGATTTTTTTGTGGATGTTTGTTCCTTGCACATGGATGATGCATAAAGTCATTTAGTATAATTGCAGTAGCCAAGGTGATGAGAGGTATGAGAATATTACTTCAGGTAAAGACACTGGGAATACAGTGATACGTAATAAAATGTTTCCTTTGGCCACATTATTTGATTTCTGGATGCTGCACAAGACTCTTTCTCAATAGTATTCTAGTGAAATGAGGAAGTTTAATGGATGTGTTTTCAGATGCTTGAGTCCATGAGCTCTGGTGACAGTAGATTTGCTGGTGCTTTTAAAGTTGGGAAACTATAACCACAGATTCTATACTTAAATGATGAATTTAGTTAATGGAAGGCTTGTGGTTCCTGTAGAGTTTGCAGGTTGTGGTACCAGCAGCCTGAATCATGGACAGTTTGAGTAATTACTGTAAGTACTGCTACTATCTACTTAAGGAATAGTACTATTATGATGATACATTTTATAGCTGGTAACAGGGGCCAAGTTGATGTGCAGTCTAGGAGGGCTGGTATGGTGATTTGGGTGAGGAAGGTTTTGGGAGTGCCGCTACATGTTTAAGTGGTGGTAGTAGGTGAACATTTGTGACTGCTGCTTTTGATTTGTCTCCTAGACTTTGCTTAATAAGAACAACGCAGTGATTTTTTTTTTTTGCTACATTAAGGTCTAGAATTTTATGCCCAAACAGGCCTTCTGTCCACAAAAGTAGACAGATTAAATTAAGATATAGATATGTAGATTAAAAATAAAACAAAAAAATCCAAATTGCACTAGTGAAAATCATGCTGTTACAAAAAAGTTAATCACACTTATAGCACTAAAGCAGAAAAATTTCTAAGAGAAACTGTGTAAAAGCAGCTTTGCTGAAAGGAAGGTTGTTTTTGCTTAAATGCTGAAAATCTTCTGTTTCTTTTGAGGGGGCATTGGCACTACACACTATAATTAGTATAATCTGGTCTAAGGTCATAGAACCTCTGGGTAAAGGAACTTACCTACATCATAATAGCCTTTGATGAGGCATACCAGTTAGACAGTGGTGATGAAGCTAAACACATCATCCTTGATAGCAGTTTTACTACTGCGCCTATGATAATAGAATGGATGGCAGTCTACATTAAAAAACAGTGGCAACTCCCCCCCAAAAATGGTTCTTTAAAGTCAGAGAAATATGTTGACCATATTGTGCTTAGGGAAAATCCCTGAATGTGACCCAGAAAACCCAAGATCAGTTAGTAACCTAGACACTAGAGCAGCAGAGTAGAGATTAAGCAGCCAACATCATTGTATCCATCATGGGGGAAGGAGGCATCCTGATGCTGTAATGCTGGCACAACAAATTTTGTTTACTGGGGTAGAGCACTGATCTAATCTGACCATTTACAAGCTCAGCACAGGCTGCATACATAGTAATAACAGTAAGGTAAGATTAAAGGTGTAAGTAAATTATACAGTATGGTGATATAACATAACATAATTGTTAAAAATATGCATATATTTACAAGAAGGTTTAAAAGGTAGGATCAGGAATGTACAATGCATAATACAGGTGTTACAGGTGAGGTAAATGTGGTCCTTCCAGAAGAATGGACATAGTATGTACAAGAATGGAGGGAAATTGTACAAGTGAAGAGAGTAGAAAATGTAGAATACTAAAAGCTGAAACAGTAGAGCTAATAACAGGAGAAGTAGATTACATCTACTTTACTGACTGTTTACATCTCAGATGTCTGACTGTGATCAAATGAATGAATTAATAATGGCCACAATAATACATCTACACAGTACAACTTATTGCTCATACACAAACACATGCACACACACACACACACACACACACACACACACACACACACACACACACACACACACACACCAATTAAAGGCACTTTATTGACTGTGTATGCTTCAGATGTTTGATTGTGATTAAATGACTGAAAGAATGAATAAATAATGGTCATAATGTTGTTTTTCTCCTAATTAATGTAAGGATCCTGCAGTACAGTCCATTTCAAGGACTCCATGTTCTCAAACACACAGTGACTAAAAAAAGTACATCAGTTATAGCTATATAGCTACAATATTGACTATTTATATCTTAGATGTCAGTCTAAAAAAATTAAGAAATAAGTAATTAATGACCACATATTCCAGTCTGTTGCTATCGTATACACTTAGCTATATTTATTCATCTGTGTAAAAGCTATATTTATTATTCTGTGTAAAAGAAAAAGCTACATCAACCCACAGATTGGTTAGCAGTGGCAATTTAACAGTATAGTTTTATTTAATAAGAATGTTTAATTAAAAATGCAAACTTTGCACCTTGGTGGGTACAAGTCCATCCACAGCAAATATAGGTTTATATAATTTTATTCACATATGGCCTCAGATACCAGTTACCTGATGCTGCCTGAGCCAATGGGAAACATCTGTTCCCTGCTTCATCTAACTAGTGTCATTTGTACATCCACAGGGTTTAAGTAAGATGGGTAATAAGGTATAATTGCCTTAGTCAGCATGGGGGATGTATGTCTAAATGTGAGGATGCCCAACCAGGTAAGGTGACTTTTTAAACAGAAAATGAAACTTTGTGCACGTGTAGTGTGCAGCTCTATAATTTACAAGTCTGTGGGTGGGACACAGACTATTTTACAGAAATTACATATAAAATAAATAAAATCCCATTTTTTAATGTTATATGTGAAGACCCTGTAGCCCAACAACCTAGTACCATGAGCCAACCCTGTTCCCACACCTTTCATACTTCTTACAGATACTTGCCATTTTTCTTAGTTTAGTTTCAGATTGATTTGTCTTAACCTGTCAAACAACTTATTCAGCCTTGGATTATACTATGTTATGATTTTACTCTAATCTCGTATATCATTAAAAATGTTTGCAACAAGTTTCAGACCCTTGAAGATTAGTTCAGTAGTTCTTTGAAAACTGCAGGTGCTGAATAAATACCAAATAGTATTGCCAAGAATCTATATCTTACCATTTGAGTTTTGAATGTACAGTTTTGAAGAGCTTAGGCTCAGACTGAATAGTACATTCCCTCCAAACACTGAGAAATATTTAGATACAGACTTCTTAGATGTCTTTACTGGATAATGTTCCCTTAGAATTACTTTAGTCAGATCTTGTGGCTCTCCACAGATTCTACTATCCCAATGCTAATCACTCATTGAATAGGATCGGTTTGTTTTACAATCATACCCAGTTGCTCCATTTGCTTTAGTTCCTTCTCAGTTGTTAACCTCAGTGCATCAGGAATGCTTTTTTTGGTGCATGCATCACTGACTAAATCCCTGGGTTTACCTTTATGACACATTAACTGGATTACAACTAAGACCTGAAGGTGAGTCAATATATTGCTCAAAATATAAACATTGGGACCAGACTTTGCATTTCTGACAGCACTGTATTTCTCTTTACAGTATTGCTAGATTATACTGAACAACTCTATTACTGTACTTTGTGAATGTGAGTGGTCTATTTCATGAACCTGTAAAACTATGAATCGTTCACTGCATGAACACCCAAGCTGTATACTTTATGAGCCTGCATATTTATTTATTTGACATTTGTTGACTGGGAATATCTGACTGAGCTTGCGGTGTTTTTCAGCAGATGCAAAGGCTCCACAAAGTATTGCATACAAACAGTACAGTATACATCAGGTAATATAAACATGCATTATAATGCTTGGATTCCCACTTATAGCGTAAGAGTTTAAAAGGTGTTATTTACAAAAAAGGCAATAAAACAATATGTTAAAGTCATTCATGTGTCTCCAATACATAAGGAATTCCCTGTTTAGAGGGGAAGTTTGTGTCTTTCGGCTTTTCCCGGTTAGAGGTCGCCACAGCAGAACTCCAGTCTGCTAATGATTGGCAGTAGATTTTTACGTACTGGCTTGCCGGGCCTAATGCACAACCTTCAACGAAGGAACGCCCATTCACACATGTCGCTACACAGAAGATGCTCTAACTGAGAATCGAACGGGCAACATCTAACTGTGAGGCGACAACGCTACCGCAGCACCACCACCAATTAATTCAGAGTTTAAGATAAGAATACAGAAAGTACTGTATATCAAATCTTAGTTTGTGCAGGCAACAACATGTGCATCAGTAATCAGAAGCAGAGGGGAAGTTGAGAGAGAGAGAGCATGTGCTCTGCTCATGCTTGTGATTTTTTTGACTTCCCAAATTTGTAACTGTTTGCCTTTACTGATTGCATACTGCCCTCCCATGCTCCTAACTGCTCACAAACCATTCTGTTCAGAATATTAGGTTGTTTTAATACAATCTTAAGCAAATGACTGTAGTTTTTATAGACACAATACAGCCCTTTCTGATCCAGTATTGTTAGTTTGTGGCTAAACTAAATCAGTAATATAGAATTAGAGCCTCTGTCAGTGCCTTTCAATCTCAAATCTCAAATTACATTTCCAGTCAAAATGTTACATTTCGCAGTAGTATTAAGCATATAACTAACACTTTTGCCATCAATTTGCAATGCTTTTGGCCCAGTGATTACTTCTGTGATGACACTGTTATGCCCTTTCAGTGTAGAAAGAAGTTATGTAGTCAATAATGTTCCATATCTGTTGTCCAGTTTCAATCTTCCTCAACAATTGGGTTTGGATCTGACCCCCAGATCTGACTCAGCCATTTTTTAAAGTTCATGGCCACTAGAACTCTAGAGCTCCTCCCATACCCATAATGCTCTATCCCCTAACATATCTCAGATCTTCTTTGTTGGCTTATAGTTTTAAAAAGTATATTAGCACCCAGGTAAGAGAGGCCAATATATGGAGCTCAATAGCAGGAACATCGGTTCCCTTGATATCTGTCGCTCTTCCAGAAGATATTGGTGGAAAGGTAGAGAGTTGGTGGGAGGGGAGCTGATGGAGAATGAATATGAACAACACAGATAGAATGTTATGGTGAGTATATAACCTCTTTATCTGATGTCAATTTTTATTTATTCCTCAACAACTGGGACAGATTCCCCAGCTACCTGAAATCCAGGGGACGATACTAAAGAAGGATATTTCTGAGCACTCTTGAGCCAAATGCTGCTCTTTCCCTCGAGACCAGATCCAAGTTGTAATGAGTAATAAAAGTATGAAGATTAGCCCAAGTTGCAGCCACACATATATCGTCCATGGAAACCATGGATAAAAATACTGATGATGTTGCCATGGACCTGGTTGAATGGGCTCTCAAAGGTTTTGGTAAGGATATTTCCAATTTGTTATAAACAAAGGATATATAATCAGTCAACCATCTGGCTAAAGTTACTTTTGCAACTTACTTGCCTAATTTAGATTCTGCAAAGGAAAGAAACAATTGGTCTGTTTTTCTGAAATTCCTTGTTCTGGGTAAATAAAAATGTAATTGTCTGTGAATGTCCAGCAAAAGTAACATGTATTTACATTTGTTTATGAAATTTGGAAAGAAAACTGAAAGATTAATTCACTGATTGATGTTGGACATCACCTTATGAAGAAAGGATTGGTTTGCAGTGCTACGCTGTCTTTATGAAATATTAGATAAGGATGTCCAGCGGGCAAAACTTGAAGTTCTGAAAGTTTTCGAGCAGAGGTAATGGCTACCAAAAACAAAGTTTTCCAAGTTAAAAACTTTAATTCAAATTTTGCTGCTGGTTTAAAGGGAGAATGAACCAAGGCTTGTAATACTAAATTTAAGCCCCATGGTGAAGCTGGATCTTTATAAAGTGGTCTCAAAAGAAGGGCACCCCTTAAAAAGGCTTTACAAGGTTTTGATTCATAGGTTCATAGGTAGGTACTAGGCTATTGGCCCTAGGGCCCATATAAGCCTAGCCAAAGGTACCCTGGCTTTCGCCACCCAAGAAAATTATTTTCCTGTACCACTGTCGAGCAGAGCCACAGAAGTGATCCCCGGGGTGAATTTCCTATCTCCCATCCAATCAAGATTTTTCTTGAACAGTGCTAATGAGGAGCTTTGTTTGATATAGATAGGTAGTTTGTTCCAGAGTATGGGAAGTCTCTGGGACAGGAATCTATCCCTCCAGCATGTTCTGTTTATTGTGGTGATGAGGTTTAGGTCCCTAGAGCGTGTAGCTCATAGGGATTGGGATTTCTTTAAGTGGAGCATGTCTAAAAGCCCTGGGTTTGACATAGCTTTGTGTGTTAGTCAGAGATCGCCTCTGAGAAGGCGATATGCAACGGAGTAAAGCTGCAGGTTTTGAGACAGTCTGCATAGGGCATCTCTTTGAGGCCAGTAATCCTCTTTGTGAGGTATTTCTGTGGCCTTTCCAGTTGTTGTAGATGTCTTGTGAGGTACATACCAAAAGCGGCATTGTACTCTATAATGGGTCTAATGAGTGACGAGTAGAGGGGAACAATGACCTCTTTTTTCCTGGATGAGAAACCTTTTGTGATGAGGTGTGCCACATAGAAGGATTTCCTGACTACTGTGGCGATGTGATTATCAAAGAAGAGACTACTGTCCACCTGTGTCCCAAGGTCTCTTATCACACTTTCGGTGTTAAGTAGACTACCACCTGTGTGGTAGTTCATGGGTACTGAGTTTTTACCAAAAGTAATGACAATGCACTTTTTGGCACTGAGCTTGAGGCCATGGCTTTGACACCCGGCATCTATCTCAGCAAGGCCCTTTTGTAGGATGTCCACATCTTTTGGAGTTTTGATTATGGCTCCTAGTTTGCAGTCATCTGTGAACTTCATTAGCCAAAGACCTTCTGTGTTGGCCTGTACTTCAGAGAAGTAGATACAAAACAGGAGAGGACCCAGAACTGAACCCTGTGGTACTCCACTTGTCACTGGTCTGAAGCTGGATTTGGAGTCTGCTACTTTCACAGTGTGGGTTCTGTCAGTGAGCCAGTTGGCAACCCATCTTGTGACATAGGGATTTATACCTAGTTTAGTGAATTTATCTATAATTCCAGAGTGGGGGATGGTGTCAAAAGCCTTGGCGAGATCTAGATAGGCTGTGTGAACCACCTTACCCTCATCTACGGCTTTGGTGACCGCTTCAAAGAAGTCTATCAGGTTTAGGAGACATGATCTGCCTTTTACAAACTCCAACTGGGTGGGGTCCTGAGTTTGGAGATTACCAGTGTCATTGTTTATAAGTTCCATGATGATACGCTCCATAGCCTTGCAGACCAGGCTTGTTAGGCTAATGGGGCGGTAGTTTCTGGGGTCTGTGGTGGCTCCCCCTTTGTGGAGTGGGATAACTGTCGCTGTGCACCATTCAGTGGGCACATAGCCTGAGGTGAAGCTATGATTGAATATGGTACTTAGGTGGGGTGCCAGTTCATTCTGTAGTTCATGTAGAACACAGCCTGGGATGTCGTCAGGTCCCATGGATGCTGTGTTCTTGGCTTTGGATAGTGTGTTTTTTACCTGTGCAGCCGTGATTACAGGAACTTTGCATTCTTCTGGTATAGAGATGGGCCCTTTAGGGGATGACAGAGGGGTAAAGTTAGCACTGAACCTATCTGCCAGGATGTTGGCAATATCTGTTGGTTCTGTATATTTAGTGCCATTGTGCTGTAACTCAGAGCAGATCTGAGTGTTGCCATTGAGATTCTTGACATAGCTATAAAATGCTTTATGGTTGTCTTTAGAGTCAGTGGCGATTTTGTTTTCATAACTAGCTTTGGAGGATTTTATGAGGGATCTCAGCTTCTTACTGAAGCTGACCAGGGAGTTTCTCCAATCATGGGATTTTACTCTTTTTTGCAACAGTTTCTTTCTTCTGTTGTAGAGTTTGTTTATGGCAGGGGGCCACCAGATTGGCTTCCTTTTTTTGGAGGATAGCATCTTGGTTCTGTTAGGGATTGCATGATCTATGCACTCATGTAAGTGCTTATAAAGTGCATTTGTGTAGGATTCAGCAGTCATACCTCTATTGTCCGTCAGCATGGGTGTCTTGAAGTTTGCCACTTCTGTCTTAAGAAGCGTGAAGTTGGCTTTGGAGAAAGTTTTTACTGTGGTTTCCCTAATGGGGGGTGGGGGAGGGATGTGGATGTCTAGGGTGATTAGCTTATGGTCAGATCTGACCAACGAGGAATTGACCTCTGGTGTGGAGCACCGGTTGCTCATGTTGGTAATAACCAGGTCTAGGATATTGCTGCCCCTGGTGGGGGTGTGGATAAGTTGATCCATGGCATTAGAATTTATGAATTCCAGAAAACGTTGAGCACAAGAGTTGGTACATGAGTAGTTTTCCCAGTTAATGGTAGGGTAGTTGAAATCGCCCATTATTAGGGTGTTGGGTTGTTCCCTAATATTTTCCAGTGTATTAAGAAATGAGGAGTGGGAATCCTGGGGCATGGTGGGGGATCTGTAACAAGCTGCAATTTGGATTGCGGTCTTGCCCAGAGTTAGTTGCACTTGGATAATCTCGGATGCATTATGCTGAGCAACTAGCCTGGAAGTGTGGATATCCTTAATGAATATGGACATGCCTCCGCCTTTAGTGTTTTGGTCCAGGTTAGGTGGCCGAAAGGTTTGGTATGAATTATAGCCTGGTAATGCAGGGGTACTCTCTGGAGCCTTGAACCAGGTCTCTGTCACTGCACAGATGTTGATGTTCTCCATTTTAAGGAGTGCCTCGAGAGAGTGCATTTTGAGGTTTAGACTTCTAGCATTGAGTAGCAATACCCTCAGATTCTTCTTGCCTGTACCTGTTAGGGTGGTGCACTTGTCATTTGAACCTTGCCTAAGAAAGGCACTAGGGGTGGCTAGAGCCTTAGCCAGTATCCGGAATCCCAGGGGCGACAGGTGCAGGCCATCTCTGGCAAAGCATCGTGGCTTGTCGATCATGTCATCCCAGGCAGACAGATACTGGATCCCCTTAGAATGACACCAGAAGCTTAGCCAATTGTTGAAGTCAATCATTTTGTCCTTGTACTGTGGTATCATTCTGGGTGATGGCAGGATGCTACTCAGGGCTAGGGTCATACCTGCCTGGGTTACAAGATCGGACAGCTCCTCCATGTCCCTTTTCATGTAGTCCAAGGAGGTACATCTCAGGTCATTCACACCAACATGAACCATGACAGAGTCATATTTGTACATGTTGTGGAGTGACCTGAGTGCATGCATTATGTGGCAGATCCTGGCACCCAAGAGGCAGCTGACAGTAACTTTCTCCTTGTTTAGCCTGGTGAGTGGAACATCAGTGTGCCTGACTATAGAGTCACCTATGACTAGAGTGTTGGGTACGTTGTTATACCTTATGGGCTGTGGTTGAGTGGCACACTGAGTTTGTGGGCTATGTGTCATTAGGGTTGTGTTGGGGGGTGGAGGTTGCTTGTGTTTCTGCTTTGGAGGTCCCTGTTGCTTGGGCAGGTTTTTACTGAGAGCCTCCATGAATGTAGGTGTGTGTTTTGTGTTTCTATGTGTGTGTTTTGGTGGTGTAGGTTTTGAGGGACTATGTGCTGAGTGTGGTGCGGTGCAAGTGTTTACCTTCTCCTCTTGACTGTCTAGTCCAGTCTTGGGTGAAGAGAGCTTTGCTTCCAGTTTGGCTATATAAGTGCATCTCTCACAGGTTGTAGTGTTGGGTTGTAGGAGGAGATGGTTGTCTGTGTACATGAGGCAATTACTGCATTGCCCCAAGATGCCCAGATTCATCAGGTAGACAGGAGAAAACACCGGGGGCTGACCCTTAGACATGCCTGGATAGGTGCTTATTTGTTAAGTACTAGAAACTGTTTTCCTCTAGAAAGTGAGGAAAGATGAGTGCTGTAATAATTTGTAGCTTATTTAGTGCTTACAATAAGTTTTGAACAAGTGCTGAAACAAAAAACTGGCTAGTTCTAAGAAACAAAATTAAGCTAGAAGGCTTCCCTCCAACACAGAAAGGCTTGGGCCCTAGAAGCCTACAAATAGTCCTGGACACAGCAAATCTATATCCAGGCTAAACTACCCACAGGAAAGGCAGGAAACAAGCTTAGAAAAAGTTTTTTTTTTTTTTTTTTAGTGGAAAGATAGAAAGCAGTAGCAGAAACTAAGCTGACTGGCCTTCTCAAATGTTCTCCCTGTACTGGGTAGAATGAGGTGATCACACTAGACTGGGAGGAGGGTCCCAGATCAAATTTATACTACGTAGGAGTGGGCAACTGCAAAGCCACCAACAATAAAAACACAATACCAACAGGGAGGGAGGGTGGGAAACAAACTGCAGAAACGTTTCTCACAGCTGAAAAACAGCAGTGAGCCTTTAAATAAAAGTTTTAAACAGCTAAAGGAGCCTCTAGAAAAAAAGAGTTTAACTGCAACAAGTTATCAGAAACAAACAACCCAACAGATGCTTAATAAAAGTGGACAATTTCCAGTTAATACCTCAAGCACAGTGAAACTAGCTAGAAAAATACACAGTACACAAAGTGCTATAAATAACAAAGAAATAAAGAACAAAATAAACAAATAACAGGATACTTAATGTTATATATTATAGCTCCGAGCTTGCTGAGTGTCCTTCCTTCGATTAGCTCAGTGTGAAATGGCAGAACACTCACAACTGAACTTCTTAGGTAACAGAAAGTTGAAACCCGAGACAGCTTTTAAGAAAGAAATCTCAAAAGAACCAATGAGGTGCTTAGTCTAAGCTGTAGTCCAGGTGACCTCAGTCAGCCAATGACCTCAAACAATTCTCTCTCACTGAAATGCCTGATGGCTTTGGCTAAACCAAGATGTCCCTGAATATGTGCTCAGACACACAGCCTCCACAAACACTAGGTCCAAATACAAGCCTGAATATGGAAATGCTACAAATATCCCCACTACTTAGAAACAAACTGCAGAAATGTTTCTCACAGCTGAAAAGCAGCAGTGAGCCTTTAAATTAAAGTTTTAAACAGCTAAAGGAGCCTCTAGAAAAAAGAGTTTAACTGCAATAAGTTATCAGAAACAAACAACCCAACAGATGCTTAATAAAAGTGGACAATTTCCAGTTAATACCTCATGCACAGTGAAACTAGCTAGAAAAATACACAGTACACAAAGTGCTATAAATAACAAAGAAATAAAGAACAAAATAAACAAAAAACAGGATACTTAATGTTATATATTATAGCTCCGAGCTTGCTGAGTGTCCTTCCTTCGATTAGCTCAGTGTGAAATGGCAGAACACTCACAACTGAACTTCTTAGGTAACAGAAAGTTGAAACCCGAGACAGCTTTTAAGAAAGAAATCTCAAAAGAACCAATGAGGTGCTTAGTCTAAGCTGTAGTCCAGGTGACCTCAGTCAGCCAATGACCTCAAACAATTCTATCTCACTGAAATGCCTGATGGCTTTGGCTAAACCAAGATGTCTCTGAATATGTGCTCAGACACAGCCTCCACAAACACTAGGCCCAAATACAAGCCTGAATATGAAAATGCTACAAATATCCCCACTACTTAGAAACAAACTGCAGAAATGTTTCTCACAGCTGAAAAGCAGCAGTGAGCCTTTAAATGAAAGTTTTAAACAGCTAAAGGAGCCTCTAGAAAAGAGAGTTTAACTGGAACAAGTTATCAGAAACAGACAACCCAACAGATGCTTAGTTAATACCGCACACACAGTGAAACTAGCTAGAAAAATACACAGTACACAAAGTGCTATAAATAAAGAAATAAAGAACAAAATAAACAAAAAACAGGACACTTAATGTTATATATCATAGCTCCGAGTTTGCTGAGTGTCCTTCCTTCGATTAGCTCAGTGTGAAATGGCAGAACACTTACAATTGAACTTCTTAGGTAACAGAAAGTTGAAACCTGAGACAGCTTTTAAGAAAGAAATCTCAAAAGAACCAATGAGGTGCTTAGACTAAGCTGTAGTCCAGGTGACCTCAGTCAGCCAATGACCTCAAATAATTCTCTCTCACTGAAATGCCTGATGGCTTTGACTAAACCAAGATGTCCCTGAATATGTGCTCAGACACACAGCCTCCACAAACACTAGGTCCAAATACAAGCCTGAATATGGAAATGCTACAAATATCCCCACTACTTAGAAACAAACTGCAGAAATGTTTCTCACAGCTGAAAAGCAGCAGTGAGCCTTTAAATGAAAGTTTTAAACAGCTAAAGGAGCCTCTAGAAAAGAGAGTTTAACTGCAACAATTTATCAGAAACAAACAACCCAACAGATGCTTAATAAAAGTGGACAATTTCCAGTTAATACCTCACACACAGTGAAACTAGCTAGAAAAATACACAGTACACAAAGTGCTATAAATAACAAAGAAATAAAGAACAAAATAAACAAAAAACAGGATACTTAATGTTATATATTATAGCTCTGAGTTTGCTGAGTGTCCTTCCTTTGATTAGCTCAGTGTGAAATGGCAGAACACTCACAACTGAACTTCTTAGGTAACAGAAAGTTGAAACCTGAGACAGCTTTTAAGAAAGAAATCTCAAAAGAACCAATGAGGTGCTTAGTCTAAGCTTTAGTCCAGGTGACCTCAGTCAGCCAATGACCTCAAACAATTCTCTCTCACTGAAATGCCTGATGGCTTTGGCTAAACCAAGATGTCCCTGAATATGTGCTCAGACACACAGCCTCCACAAACACTAGGCCCAAATACAAGCCTGAATATGGAAATGCTACAAATATCCCCACTACTTTGAAACAAACTGCAGAAATGTTTCTCACAGCAGAAAAGCAGCAGTGAGCCTTTAAATGAAAGTTTTAAACAGCTAAAGGAGCCTCTAGAAAAAATAGTTTAACTGCAACAAGTTATCAGAAACAAACAACCCAACAGATGCTTAAAAAAGTGGACAATTTCCAGCTAATACCACACACACAGTGAAACCAGTTAGAAAAATACACAGTACACAAAGTGCTATAAATAAAGAAATAAAGAACAAAATAAACAAAAAACAGGATACTTAATGTTATATATTATAGCTCCGAGTTTGCTGAGTGTCCTTCCTTCAATTAGCTCAGTGTGAAGCTAAGGTGAAATTTTCAACTCCTATATGAAAATTAGAAATGGCACCTAGTAAAACTTTAACATTTGAGGAACTGGCCCCTTCATTAAAGATTGTTGCGAGAAACTCAAGAACTTTATGTACTGGTGCTGAAAAAGGGGTCAATATATTTTTGATATGCCCAAAAAAACAGTTCCTTTCCATTTATTTCTGTTCATTTTCCTAGTGGAAGTTTTATTGGAAGACAAAAGTATATGATGGACATGGGAAGACAGCCTGTCAAATAAACAAAAAGCAGGATACTTAATGTTATATATTATAGCTCTAGCTATTAATGGAAGCGGAGAAACCATGCGGTCAGTTTTAGGCTTGAGCTATCCAGGTGAATCAGATGAATACAATGCATACAGCTTATTTGATACTAGCTATGTTAAAACACACAGCAGTTATTTTCCAGTTTTTTTTGTGCTGACATTCGTAATTTTCATAAAACAGTAGATTTTTTTCACTGAAACTGAATTAAATATGTTTTTAAATCAAAAACAGAATATTGTTTATAATTTAACTAGAGAAGAGTGGTCAGCATTATTAAATATGACTAAAAATGGACAGCTGTTTTTTTAAATCTGCTGACAAGGGAAACAAACTAGTTGTGATGCATATATCCCAGTATCTGAAGATGTGCCATGAACATTTGGATGACAATTCAGTTTATTCAAAGGTAGATACAAGTCACTATTTGGAAGCCTTAGTTGAATTCAAATCTTTACTTAATAAAGGTGTCAGGTTAGGTTACTTAACTGCTGATGACATTCAGAAGAAGCTAACTATGAGCAGTCATAATATTGCCACATTCTACTGTTTACCTAAAATTCACAAAAATATACAGGCCCCTCCGGGGCACCCTATTGTTTCAGGTAGGAATTATTTTACTTATAATCTAATAATTGCTGCATTTTCTGTTGCTACCCAAGGTAGTCTTATTACCTGCTTATGTTAAAGATATTTTTGAGTTTTTATGTAAGTTAAGGACAGTACAATGGACTAAGATGTACTGAGTGACTCTAGATGTGAAAAGTTTATATACTAACTTTTGAGATGTTCAGAAACGTGGTTATGGTGAATTTATAATTGATAAGGCATGGTTTAGATTTAATAAAGAGTATATAGGAAACAACAATAGAAAATGGAAGGGAGTTTCTAAATTAAATAACAATACTGAATCTGGTTGTGAAATGTATTTTGTAACCACATATAGTAGATTTAGCAATAGGTTTTATAAGATAGTACAAACACAGTGGCAACTGTTATCAAATTTAAAGGTTGGAAGTTCATGGATGCCTAATAAACTTGTTGCTTTATATAGAGTAGGTAGGAATATTAAGAGCTTTTTGGTGAAATCTAGGTTCTGCAGACCCAAGGAAGTTTTATATGAGTCATTAAGAACAAAAGGGACAGTAGGATGTGGCAAATGCAAGGCATGCACATTTATTGTGCCTTATTTTGGACTCTTAAATGGTCAAAGATTTGAAGTTTGTGAGAATTATAGGTGTGACACTCAGGGCATTATTTATGCCCTCAGATGTCCCTGTAATACATTGTATGTGGGTGAGTCCAAAAGGGCTTTAAAAATAAGGCTATTAGAACATGTTCATGATATATTAAATAAAAAGGAACAGAGTTCAGTGTCACAACATTTTTGGGAAGCTCGTGGTAGTTCTGTTCATGGTTTACATGCCATAATTTTAGAAAAAGTAGAGTGTGTTTTTTTTTGGGGGGGGGGCTTCAGCAAGAATAAACGTATTTATAAAGAAACAGTATATATATTAAAGTTGATACTTTGTTTCCAAAGGGTATAAATGTTGATTTTAATTGTCATGTATTACTTTAAATATTTTTAAGTGTTTGATGGTATTACCTGATGACTTTATTGTTTAATTGCCTATTTAGCAGTGTATGTAAACCAAGTGTGTGATGTGAACTAATTGTGAACTCCAAGAAGGCAGTGTATGGCGAGACGTAAGAGAGGAATACATTTTATTCATTGGGTTCCTGGTCTTTACTCTTCATTGTATTCGCTGATCCAAGTGAATCATGTCTGTCGGGGGAGACAGGAGGTCTGGAATTGGATCCAGAATCCATGGAGGGTAAACTAGATGAGGCCAAAGAAAGGGGAACCAAATCTGTTGAGGCCAATAAGGGGGAATATGGATGACTTTGCTCTTCATTGGGGAAGCTTTCTGTAGAAATTTGGGGATTAAGGGGGTACTCATAGAGGAGACCAGGGGGCCACTCGTGAAGAGAGTGTCTCTTGTTGATTCCCCTGATGGAGAGATTAAGACAAAGAACCTGCTGCACTTGTTGAAGGGAGATGGAAAAGGCTGCAACATGGATGGCCCCATTGGCAAAATATCTTTTCTGCAATTTTCATGTTGAGAGATCACTTGTGAGTTAACAAAATGGACCTGCTCAACTTGTCTGCTATCATGCTGGATTTCCCGGAATGTGCATTGCTATCAGAAATTCAACTTGTCTGCTATCACATTAGATTTCCTAGGAATGTACATTGCTATCAGAAGCCAATTGGATGAAATTGCCCATTGCCACACTCTCAGAGCTTCTCGACACAAGGGGTAAGATCTGGTTTCTACTTGTTTGTTTATGCATCAAAACATGGACATATTGTCTCTCTCAATCACAACTGTTGTGAAAGGGAGAGACTCTTGGAAAGCCTGCAACACTAAGAGCACTGCTTTCATTTTCAGGACATTGATATGTGTGTTGGCCTCTATGGGGGCCTTGGACTGCCTTCCCAAGAAGTGCCCCCCCTCTCAATTTGTGACATGTCCATGGTCACTATGGCCTTGGGCTGAAGAAGAATGAAGAGACTGCCTTGTAGAACCTGATCTGAGCAGATCCACCACCAGAGGTATTTTTTCATACCTGGGTAATTTTGATTTGGTTGATCATAGACAGGTGTAGAATGACCACTGAGTTGGAAATGTCCATTGAAGAATTCTCATATGGTATCTTGCTAGGGGAACTAGAACTATCATTGCAGACACTGATCCCAAGTATTGGGCTTGTAGAATCAGTCAGGCTGAAACAGAAGAATTTTAAAGTATCTTTCTGACTTGAAATCAGATAGTCTGTACCCTTGGAAAAGGAAGGGAGGCTGTCACTGATAGTGTGCTGAGTAAGGTGTGATGCCCCTCCTGTGGGATAGTGATCGAGAAGTCTCAGTCCTCACCAAGGACACTGGTGAGGAACATTCACTTGGAATAAAAATAGATACACATAGTATTTCCAGATGCAGCTCTCTGCCTCAAGCACAGTTTCCCTTAAGAGCACACAGGGAACACACTCCCATCCTGGGGCTGGGTTTCCCTCTCTCTGACCAGGCACAAATAAGACTCTACACTTAACCACAGCTGTAAAGTTGAGTCTTCAGCCAAGTGTTCCAAGCCAAGTCCTCCACCACCCTCTCTGTGAAACCAGTGCTCTGTGTCAATGCTCCAAGTAACCTACACACACACACACACACACACACACACGCACACACACACACACACACACACACACACACACACACACACACACACACACACACACACACACACACACACACACGGGAAAGGTTGGCACAAATTTACCAGCTATGCCCTCTGCACCCAGTCTATAAGGTAGATACTGCCACCAGAACACTCCAAAGCTAGCTACTCTAAGACTCTTACCAGGGTATCCAATTATACTTAATAAAATTAATACTGGTACAAATGGTAATGTTTGACTAATGCAGCAAGGCTTTCAGGAGCAGCCACAGTGTCACCAAATAAATATAAGTACTCTCAAAGGTTAAACTATTCCCTAAAAGACCAGCCACAATGAACAATTTATTTAATAATAAATAATAAAGAAACATAAAAATATTAAATATCTATTTACAATAAACAGCAGAATTTCAATCACAGGAAATATTAAAAATAACACAGATGGATGGATTCACACAGACACAGAAAAAACAGTGCTTAACTAATCTCACTATATTTTTCTGACTGATCTAAAGAATTACTATTCCTTGGTTACTTACTAAAGCAAGGCAAGATGAAGTGTACAACATATGTGGCATAACACACTCACACATAGAACTTTGCTAAAATGTGTTATAGCATCTGGAAGCTATAAAACCATTTCAAAAATGTTCACCCTTCCAGGGTACCAATTAGTTCACCTCTAAGGACAATATAGTAGGATTTATAGTCCTGGTTTTCGCTGATATTTTGTCTCTGGCTGCAATCAGAACTGTTAAATAAGCCAGGTAATTTAATTCCATTCTATTTTTCAAGGTCAGCTGGACTGAGATTAACCTCTTCTCTACCAGTGTCTTCTGTTACAATATATTCATTCCAACAGTTACAATATAGGCTGTCATACAGGTGTATTTCTTTTCTGCTCAGCATGACCCACTGTTGGTACATTTTTAACATGAGCAGCTTTACCTATACATTTTCAGCACAAACACCTGTGGAAATCAGTTTGATATACAAACACATATAGTTCTTTACAAAACTCCAGCTAGCTATGCTGGCATATGTTACACATCCACTGCTCTACTTCTAATGACATAGCTGGCAATATATCTCATCATCATCACATAAGGCTCCTGTGAACTCTAATGTCTGTGGAGGTTCTAACTGAAATTTGTTGAGTGTGATGGTAATTCCCAGAAGAGAGCAAATCTGGAGTATATAATTTCAAGCTCTTATCAGTAGATGCCTCATTGGAGCAGTTATGAGCCAGTCATCGAAGTACAGAAACACCCAGAATCCCTGAGTCTCAAGTGAGCTGCTACTACTGCCATGCATTTGGTGAACACCATGAGGACTGTGGTGAGGCCAAAGGGCAGTGCTCTGAACTGGTAGTGACTGGCTCCCAGCTGGAAGCATAGATGCCTTCTGGATCATCTGTTAATTTTTATGTGATAGTATGCATCCTGAAGGTCTATCAAGCACATCCAGTCATCCTTGTGTAGGAAAGGCAGAATGAACTGAACTGTGGCCATATGAAACTTGGTGTATGGGACTGACTTGCTCAGAAAGCTGAGATCCAAAATTAGTATTCACTCTCCTGTTTTCTTTGACACTAAAAAGAATCTTGAGTAAGTTCCGGATTCTGTCTGCTCTGGGAGGACCTCTTGGATGACTCTTTTTTTCTAGCAGCTTTTCTACTTCTAGAGCTGCTGCTTTTCTCTGACAGGGTGGAGTATTGGCAATTTTGTTTATCGCCGGTGGAGGTGGTAGGGAAAAGGGAATTATATAATGTCTGGAAATAATCTCCAGCACCCATGTATCTTTTGTAATATTTAGTTAGGCCCTCTGGTGCAGGGATAAATGACCCTCAACTGACTCCAGAAATGGACAATTGGGCCTCATTTCAGGATTGCTGATAGGGTCTGTCAGAAAAATAATCTCCAGACCTGTGGTTCTGTGGGCCTCCTCTGCCATGTGGGTGGCATCTTCTGTTTGAGTTCCCCCCTCTGCCCCTGGGAGAACTATCTCCACGTGGATATTGGAAAGGACCCTGGAGCTTTTTGAACCACCATTTTTGACACCCTCATTGATTCCTAGAAAAAGTTCTTTGAGGGGTCACAAAATGTGGGCTCACTGCAGAGAGAATCTTACCATCCTGTTCACATGTGTAGAGTGTGTCCTTTACCTTAGGGCCAAACAAGAGCTTCCATCAAAAGGTGCATTGATGAAAGAGGGCTTGAAGGGCTCCGCAAAATCACATAGGCACATCCAGGCATGCCTCTTAATAGAAATGCCTGAACCCGCTTCCCTTGAGGTACCTTCAGCCACATGTGAAATGAGCCTCATGAACAAATTAGTGATCAACTGTAGGGTTGCCAACTGTGAGGCAACAGAGGTCTGAGCCTCAGATGTACTGGTCCCTGCAAGGGATTTGGAGAGTTCTTAAATCAAATCCCTCTGTAATGTAGTGAAATGTGCCAAATAATTCAGCGTTCTGAGTGCAAAGGTCACTGAAGCATAGACACACTTCCCAAATCTGTCCAACAGCATTGGCTCCCTGTTAGGGGTGATGGACAGAAGAACTCTGTTGCTCAAGTTCTTTCTTCATGGCCACTGCCATGACCATGGCATCTACCCATACTCGCTTGTTTCAAAACTCTCATCCTTTTAGTTGTGCCAAACTCCTGTCTGGTCTTTTGGAGATCAGCTCAACAGTGCCTGTTTCCTCCCATACCTGCCTAGAGATCAAATAAATGAGCTCGTCAGTGGGTGGAGTTACCCAGGAGGTAGATGGGGCAGACCCAAAGGCTTCCAGGAATACTGTAAACCAACCACCCCTTTGGATGAAGATTTCCAGGATGTCTCCAAAGGAGACACCATCAGGTGATGATCTTGGGGACCCTTCTCCATAATTAAAATCTGTCTCTTCCATGACCAACTCTTGAGGAGAGTCTAAGTTTCTCCCTCCTCCTCACTTTCTGTTCTTTGGGACTTCTTTGGTGGGATATCCCAGAGAAGTATCGGAAAAATAAGAATACCCTAAAGAGTAGCCTGGAGACTTTGGTTTTGGTGCTCCTGTGGAATAGAGTGATGAAGCTCAAGGCACAGAGACATTCAGGATCCAGAGGGGAGATCTGAGGAAGGCAGAACTGTCTGTCCTACAGAAGCAGAAAGCACTCTCGCCACTCCCTCAAAGGCAAAGCACCCTGGGAAGAAGGAGGCCAATGGAGTCAAGAAGCCATTCTTCTGGACCAGTAACTCCCTCTGAACTGAGGGCAGTCTGCCCAAGGCAGAGGTTGGAACCGAGCTGTCCAATGCCAAGGCTTCAAGCACAGAGACTACTTCGACAACTTTGGAGTTGACTCTAATGCCTCAGACCCAAAAGTGGTGCTTCAGCTCTGAGAATTGTCCATCTCTGACATACTCAGAAATGGTGCACTCAAAGAAGACATTGGAGCTGAAGATACAATGATCTTCAGTTCTGAAACAGACAGCATGGAAAACTCATATCCAAGGACTCTGAAACAATTAGTTGGATCAGAGAGGAAGCCAAGCTAGATGGTGTAGTACTGGTAAGGGCTTCCTGGCCTGAAAGGGTAAGAGTCGGAAGCACTTCCATCTGAATCTGTGCTGACAGAAGTTTCCTCATCATTCTATCCATGTCAGCTTCTGTTAGGCTTCTGGAAGAGCGAGAGGATAAGGCTACAAAGGGGAACCTGGAATGCCGGCATCTCTCCAAAAAAGATGACGGAACTCTAGAGGGTACTGGATCAAGGATGCATACCTCACTCAGGGTAACAGCTTTGGATCTGACACCACTAGATCTGAGGAAGTAGATCGAATATCTGATGCCAGCTGATCAGAAGATCTGGGCATCTGATCCAACTTCTTTGACTTCTTGTGAGTCAGCTTCAACATCAGATCTGAGGAAAGGGTGGAAGACCCAGACAGACACGGTGGCCTCTTTATGTGCTCTGTTTTGTCAGATCTTGAGGGTTGAGCCCCAGATAATGCCTCTGAAAAGGTTGAAGGAAGATGACCCTTCAGTATCAGTTTGTTTTTACGATCATCAACCACCCTAGGAATGAAAGATTTGCATATTTCATAATCCTCTTTGAGGTGATCAGAGCCCAAACAATAAATGCACCAATCATGTGCATCAGAAAAGTGGAGTTTGTGCCCACATTTTTTACACTTTTTAAAGCCAGAAGACTTTTCTGCCATTTTAGCACTTTAAATAAAAAACAAAAAAAAAAAAAGAAGAGAAAAATTTTTTTTTACAGGAATAAAAAGGATTGAAGGTAATACCAAAAATGGTATTAGAAAGGGAAGCGGGGGGAAAAATATTAACAATGGTAAATAGGAAATACAAAAAATTTGTATAGGTAGGGAGGATATAAGCTATAATAATAGATCAGACGAAAAAAAGGGTTAATAAGGAAGTGAAAGGCATTTAAAGATCTCACTTATCTGAAAAAATTCTAGTAATGCTGGAAAGCTCACAGCGACCATGTCCATACATGAAAGCAGCAAACAAGATCTGAGGTATGTTAGGTGATAGAGCATTATGGGTAAGCGAGGAGCTCGATAGTTCTAGTGGCCACAAGCTGCAAGAAATGGCCAAGTCAGATCCGAGGGTCAGATCCAAACCCAATTGTTGAGGAATGAATGAAATTTGACAAAATTAGATTCAGTGTTCACTGTGCATACATCTACTGTCTATATCAGATTTTCAGTTTCTGAGATATTAATTGAACTTTCTGTTCTTTCATTTGCTTCAGATACTCCCAAAATGTTTCGCTGTTCATCTCGATTTTTAAACTTTTGCATATCTTTGAAAAATGGTTCAGTAAGCTTCTGCACTATTCACAACTGGAATAGTTCTGCTCTCATGCTTACAACCACAAACTGGCATCTGTAATTGAATCTCTCTTATTTTCAGCTGTACTATCATGATCTTGTATTTTATGATGTTGTTTTACCGTGATATATTTTCTACTCCTACTCTCATTCTTCTTCATTTTATCATATTTCTGCAAATTCCTTAAGTTGAATGCTAGTTTATTCTACTGTTCTACACATATCGACATCCTCATTGAGTGTAAAATTAGACTGTGAACAGTTTGTGTTTTTTGTTTTAAACACCTTTTTATCATTTAAGACATAGACAGGCATATATTTATAGAAAGGAAAACAAACCATATTGACACTTTTTCATTTACATACATTATACACTACATATATGTTGTCTTTCTTTATAACAATTGTCATTCAGTCCAACATTACATACATTTCTCAAATCCTACCTTCCTGTAAATCTCACTCCCACCTCCTGAACATTATTCTGCAGATATTGTTCCCATACATTTCATTTATTTGTATGTAATTTGTACATTCCCCTTTCTAAAGATCCCACTTCCAGTTCTTTTACTGCTTTTGCAGTATTCAATGCTTCAAATACAATTGGTGTAGATTTTGATTTCCATTTTTTTCTAGAAATAGCTTTTTTATCAATCAACAAATTTAAACTTAATAAAGCCTTACTATCTCTATGCAATTCAGATCCATTGTCCCAGCTCAAAAGTATCATTACCTTAACATTTGCCATCTACCTGAGGTAAAAGTCTTTGAAGTCTGCATGGGGTATAAAATACTTATGCAAACACTTCTAAGCAAACATTCTACACCTTCTGGACTTTGTCGCATACATGGGAGACATATATATGTCCTTTCATTGTTCTCCTGTAATTTTTTTCTACTCTGTCTCTTCTCAATCTTTTCTCACCTCCTCTGATTGATTCTTATAGCTGTCATGCAATATTTTATGCCCTACTAATTATCTCTCTTTTTAAAATCAGCTGCTATTTTAGATTCAGCTAAACACTTTACCAAAGCAGTTCTTTCACTTAGGATTCCAGTATCACTTTCTCTTTGCCTATACTCTGATATCATTCCCTGGTAGCAAAGTCAATCTGTAACCTGCAGTCCAAAATTCTTCGTGGCCTCATCCCACTGTATCCCACTCTATCCATCTCCGATGTCCACTTAGTTTGGCGGTTTCTGCTCAATTTGTGAGGATTTCTCATAACCTTTACATACAATCTCACCCTGGTGGTCTAGTGCTAGTATTAGTTGTGGCTACCCTGGTTTTCCAGCAGGTTATTATTTGAGGGGATAACAAAATCAGGCCACTAGTGCTCCTTGATACAACTGACACCATGTGATACTCTGGGTTTCTAAGGGTTACCAAGCCCTGTAACACGTACAGTAACAGACACACATGAGCCAGTCTTGATGCATTTATACCTTTAAATATCATGGCCACAGTTGACAAAGATGAAACTATCAAATGACATCCTTCATATAGGTTAGACTTGTAGGTAGCTACTATTTAAAGTAATACTATCATAATTATATATGTTATTCCTCTCTGTAAAAAAAAGAAACAAAGACTAGGGAGAAATGAATGCTAGACATATCAGACAATGTGACACCTGTTTCTTGATTACCTCAAAAATAAGAAAAAAAGTATAATTATTAGGGATAAATGGCAAAAGAGCTCACTGGAGCTGATACACTCTCTGTGTACACTGTAGTACCAGCAAGCTCCACCAGATATAGTCTCTTTTTGTTCACGTTACGGGCCGTTCGATTCTCAGTTAAAGCGTCTACTGTGTTACGACATGCGTGAATGGGCGTTCCTTCGTTGAAGGTTGTGCGTTAGGCCCGGCAAGCCAGCATGTAAAACTCTACTGCCAATCATTAGCGGACCGGAGTTCCGCTGTGGCGACCCCTAACCGGGAAAAGCCGAAAGACACACACACACTAGCAAGAAATGAGCAATATTAGAAACACCATTTCTATTGTAAAGCTGGAAGGACCTCATTTATGTGGAGCAGGTTTGTTCTAACAGTTCTTCAAAATCCAGGTAGATGGGGCTGAATGATCAAAGTACCAATGATTTGGATCTTTCCTTTGCTAGGAGTGATCATAGAGAGGGGTGGTCTTCCTGTCATTGCAATCATGGACAATAATTATAAACACAAGGGAAATCTAGTTTATGATACTATAAACCTTATCAGGAAATGTAAGTTTCTGAGTGATAAGAAAGGGCTAAACAGCCCAGTCACATCATTCTCTTAGTGATGAGGAACCATCCGACTCACAGGTAACTGATTCCACTTTCAAAAACAGAGACAGAGAGAGAGAGAGAATGCCAAACAGAAGAGAAAGAGATACTGTGACAGAAAGAGAGAGGCAGATAGAGGGAGAAGGAAAGAGAAAAGGAGAGATTGAGACACACACACACACACACACACACACACACACACACACACACACACACACACACACACACACACACACACACACACTCTCACACACACACACACACACACACACACACACACACACACACACACACACACACACACACACACACACACACACAGGAAACATGGGGAGGGACAGAAACAGAGAGAAACAGAAAGAGACAAAAACTAACCCACAGACACACATACAAACATATACAGAGAGACAGTGAGAGAGAAAGAGAGAAGAAATCAAAATAGTTTATTTTGAGAGGTTTGGTTGCTATGCACATCAGAGAGACTTGTTTTATGAACAATAATTCTAGCAACTTTAGAACTAAACACAGCAGCTTGTTCTCAGTCTTGGCATTATCTCATATGGCTACTAAGCATTAACTGCACCAAACTGCTTTGTCAGCTGTTTTAACCAAACCTGTATGCAGCTGTGAGAAATAAATACAAGACTTGTTCACTGTGTGACCTCACCAAAGAGAATTCTAACATACTTTTGAAGTTTCTAATTGCTGCCATTGTGTCCCTCATCAGGGCAGTTGGTTACATAGTGAAGATGTATGTACCCAGGGTAATGCAGGCAGATAATACTGGTCACATTGACCTACACAGCCATGTTCCCTTGTGTACTGCAAACATCCTCAATTCAAGCCAAAAGATGGCTGGCAAACTTGTACACCTTCAGTTAGCAGCACTTTCCTGTTGGATTACTTGTTGGCTCACAGGACCAATGTCTTGTTATTTTTCTGGACATATTTTGGAGGAATAGTTTTGTATAACAGCTTTGATATTTATTCTATCACTTCAAAATAAATTGCCTATTAGAAGAATTGATGTGGACCATTAGATCTATATTCATGACATTTGCAAATACGTATAAAAGGGAGAAAGATGATATCTGCAACACCTCTTTCTTTATATAGCAAAGTTGGAAAGTAGCAAGGTTTTCACATCTGAGGCTCCAATTTGGCAACAGTGTGAAGAGAGCTCTAGATGTTATCAAAAAGAATGAATGGGAGACAATCTGTTACTAAAAGAGTGTGTGTGTTGTGGAATATGTTCCAGACATATGAGCAGGCTTAATGAATACATGGAACTGTCCCAGTACTCCATACTCACTGCTCAGGTATAAATGAAAGCAGATATGACTAGCCTGGCCAGTGTCCACAGTATGAAACAAGGTAATGAGAAGATACTTATAAGCAATATTTCTCCATATCAGGAAGCAGAAGCTGTATAGCAGGATTCCCTAACATAATGTGCAGGCAAAATATAGATCTTCTGAATTTAATGAAGCCCTATTGTTATTAGGAAGAAAGGCTCTTTATTATACTCAGCATGTCAAATGTGAGGAAGGAGGCAGGCACTGGGGTGTATCTCCTGGTTGAAACCAGACAGGGATCATTCACGTGTAACTTCATACTTCTATAGAAGTGGATAACCGATGACAGTTTCCCAGCAGGCAATTCAAAGACCATGGTGGAAGAGCAGATGGTAGGCTTCAGAATAATCTGGGAGTCTAGTAGTTTCTCAGTACTAAATGTCCTTGAAGTTCTTGTTGAATGATGCAGTGTTATAGTATGCAAACTACAAGGGTGTGAAAGGAACATCTGTCTGATTCCTAACCCAAAGCCACAATGGCTAAGTCTTTGCAATAGTGATAGAATGGGGGTACAGTTCCTGACCACAATAAACCCAAAGAAAGGCCAATAGCAGGAGTTATTAATCATGCTAGCCAGAGAAATATGTTTTATTTAATTTCACATGTAGATAAACCACATCCTGGCTATCATTTATAAACATATAAAGTATAAGCACATCAAAGAAATAATGAAGCTCTTACATAGTTGCACAGACTGAAGGATGTAGGGCGACAGATGAGTCAACATTTTTTCCTGACTCTTTTCCTCCTCATACCTGCCAACCACAAGTTGCCTTTTTTTGTTTTCTTCGTGCAGTTCATCGTTCAGGTGCCTATTACATGGTTGCAGGTTTGCATTTTCCTCATTGTGCCTTTGCCAGAGTGTCATAATACTGGATCCCACAATACTGGAGCAATAATGCACATAATTCAGTGCATGTTCATAATCCTTGGCTGCAAATAATGCTTCCTGAAAGTGTGTGTTGTTCTTTAATACTGCCTTGCTTTAATGCTCACACTCCACTAGGTGTCACTGCTGCAGTGGAGAAACTGCCTCTGAATCCACAGGCTAAGCGAACTGGCAGTAGCTGCTCACTTCCGTTCTCCCTGGATGCCTTTTTCACTGCTCGTGTAACTAGTTAGTCCTGAATGTCTGGGTCACAGTCAAGGATTTTTCCTCTCTGTCTTGGGCCAGCCTGAGTTTCAAAAGTGCTAAGTATGCAAGATCACATATTTTTTACTTTGGGCATCAGATGAGTAGTGAATGCATCCATTCAGAGCCAGTTAAGAGTGGCGCTGTGTGTGATTAGTTCACCCCATCCACAAAATACAAAGCATTTTTGTGAGCAGTGGGATACTACTGGTGATTTACCTCTTAGTACAAACACTTGGCTTCAGGGCTACTGAATCTAGCTTTGTTTGTATAACTTGAGCACTAATCTAGGCCACCTTTTTGGAGAAGGTTCCCCTGCACCCTAGTGGCAGGAGTGTGCAGTTAGAACTGGTCTGATTGAAGACTGCTGGAAAAGAGCTCAGTTTTGAGCTTTTTTACTGGTTAATTGGGTAATTTGTTTAAATCAGTTTGCTTGTTTTCTATTGTTATAAAAAAAATGCACTTTATTCAACTGCTTTTACTGTATTTGTGTTTCTTCCTACTTTATTACTTTATTTTGCTTTTGCTGCCTGTTCTTAAAAGTACTTAATTGCATTTATTCTGCTGCATTTATTACTGCTTGTTAGTAGCCTGATTAAATTGTAACTGTTATTCTAAGCCTTTGGTTTAAGTACTTGGGCTTCAGACTAATTGTTTTACATTAAGAAGGTTTGTGGTCTGCACTGTTGTGGCAGGACAGGTAGCTTACATGCTTCTAAGTTGGGAGTTGCTGATTGAAGGCTTAGTGTCTGTTATTCTAAAAGTGTATTAGTTCTGGTTTTACATTAAGAAGGTGTGGTATGTACTCTTGTGGGAGGAGAGGGTAGATTCTGCCCTTCTGAGCTGGGAGTTTCTGGTTAAAGGCTTATTGTGCCTGCTTGTTAGAACTGTTTCTTTCTGTAATTGGCGCAGCATAGACTAAATTCAGACCTGCTGAATCTAGCTTTGCTTATATAACTTGAGCACTAATCCAGGCCATCTTTTTTGGAGAAGGTTCCCCTGCACCCTAGTGGCAGGAGTGTGCAGTTAGAACTTGTCTGATCAAAGACTGCTGGAACAGGGCTCAGTTTTTAGCTTTCTACTGGTTAATTTGTTTAAATCAGTTTGCTCATTTGTTACGGTTATATTAAAAAAAAAAAAAAATATATATATATATATATATATATATATATATATATATATACATATATATATATATATATATATATATATATATATATATACATATACATATATATATATATATATATATATATATATATATATATATATACTTTATGCATCGCCGCTTAGCTAGGGTTAAATTATTCCCTGCACCATAAAGTCTGCTCTTCAAATTTTCCCTTAGAACTAGCCAGTTTTTTTTAGTTTTAGCACTCAAATCTGTTTCTATGAGCTCAGCACTTGTTCAGAACTTGTAAGCACTAAATAAGCTACAAATTACTACAACACTCAACTTTCCTCACTTTTCTAGAGGAAAACAGATGTTAGTACTTAATAAATAAGCACCTATCCAGGCATGTCTAAGGGTCAGCTTCTGGTGTTTTCTCCTGTCTACCTGATGAATCTGGGCATCTTGGGGCAATGCAGCAATTGCCTCATGTACACAGACAACCCTCTCCTTCTACCACCCAACACTACAACCTGTGAGAGATGCACTTATATAGCCAAACTGGAAGCAAAGTTCTCTTCACCCAAAACTGGACTAGACAGTCAAGAGGAGTAGGTAAACACTTGCACCACACCACACTCCTCATAGTCCCTCAAAACCTACACCACCAAAACGCACACATAGAAACACAAAACACACACCTGCATTCATGGAGGCTCTCAGTACAAATCTTCCCAAGCAACAGAGACCTCCAAAGCAGAAACGCAAGCAACCTCCACCCCCCCAACACAACCCAAATGACACATAGCCTACGTACTCAGTGTGCCACTCAACCACAGCCCATAAGGCATAACAACATACCCTACACTCTAGTCATAGGTGACACTATATTCAGGCACACTGATGTTCCACTCACCAGGCTAAACAAGGAGAAAGTAATTGTCAGCTGCCTGTTGGGTGCCAGGATCCACCATATAATGCACACACTCAGATCACTCCACAACAAGTACAAATATGACTCTGTCATTGTCCATGTTGGTGTGAATGACCTGAGATGTACCTCCCTGGACTACATAAAAAGAGACATGGAGGAGCTCTCCGATCTTGTAGCCCAGGCAGGTATGACCCTAGCCCTGAGTAGCATCATGCCATCACCCAGAATTATACGACAGTACAAGGACAAAATGATTGACTTCAACAATTGGCTAAGCTTCTGGTATCATTCTAAGGGGATCCAGTATCTGTCCGCCTGGGATGACATTATCAACAGACCACAATGCTTTGCCAGAGATGGCCTGCACCTGTCGCCCTTGGGATTCTGGATACTGGCTAAGGCTCTTGCCACCTGTATAGTGTCTTTTTTAGGCAAGGTTCAAATGACAAATTCACTACTGTAACAGGTACAAGCAAGCAAAATCTGAGGGTAATGCTACTTAATGCTAGAAGTCTAAACCTCAAAATGCACTTACTCGAGACACTCCTTTAAATGGAGAACACCGACATCTGTGCAGTTTAGAGACGTGGTTCAAGGCTCCAGAGAGCAACCCTGCATTACCAGGTTATTAGTCATACCACACCTTTCGGCCACCTAATCTGGACCGAAACACTAAAGGCAGAGGCGTGTCCATATTCATTAAGGATATCCACACCTCCAGGCTAGTTGCTCGGCATAATGCATCCGAGATTATCTAAGTGCAACTAACTCTGGGCAAGACCGCAATCCAAATTGTAACTAGCTACAGATCCCCCATCATGCCCCAGGACTCCCACTCCTCATTTCTTGATACACTGGAAAATATTGGGGTACAACCCAACACCCAAATAATGGGCAACTACGCCACCATTAACTGGGAAAACTACTCCTGTACCAACTCTTTTGCTCAACTTTTTCTGGAATTCACACATTTCAATGCCTTGGATCAGCTTATCCACACCCCCACCAGGGGCAGCAATATCCTAGACCTGGTCATTGCCAACATGGGTGACCGGAGTTCCACACCAGAGGTCAATTCCTTGTTGGTCAGATCAGACCACAAGCTAATCACCATAGACATCCACATCCCACCCCCCACCCCCATTAGGGAAACCACCGTAAAAAATTTCTCCAAAGCCAACTTCATGCTTCTTAAGACAGAAGTGGCAAACTTCACGACACCCATACAGATGGACAATAGAGGTACGACTGCTGAATCCTACACAAATGCACTTTATAAGCACTTACACAAGTGCATGGATCATGCTATCCCTAACAGAATCAAGATGCTATCCTCCAAAAAAAGGAATCCAATCTGGTGGTCCCCTGCCATAAACATACCCTACAACAGAAGAAAGAAACAGTTGCAAAAGAGAGTAAAATCCCATGATTGGAGGAACTCCCTGGTCAGCCTCAGTAAGAAGCTGAGATCCCTCATAAAATGCTCCAAAGCTAGTTACGAAAACAAAATCACCACTGATTCTAAAGACAGCCACAAAGCATTCTACAGCTATGTCAAGAATCTCAATGGCAACACTCAGATCTGCAAAATGGCACTAAACATACAGAACCAACTGATATTACCAACAGCCTGGCAGATAGGTTCAGTGCTAACTTTACCTTCCTCTCACCCCCTAAAGGGCCCATCTCTATACTGGAAGAATGCAAAGTTCCTGTAATCATGGCTGCACAGGTAAAAACCACACTCTCCAAAGCCAAGTACACAGCATCCATGGGACCTGACAACATCCCAGGCTGGGTTCTACATGAACTACAGAACGAACTGGCACCCCACCTAAGCACCATGTTCGATAATAGCTTCACCTCAGGCTTTGTGCCCACTGAATGGCACACAGTGATGGTTATCCCACTCTACAAAGGGGGAGCCACCACAGACGCCTGGAACTACTGCCCCATTAGCCTGATGAGCCTGGTTTGCAAGGCCATGGAACATATCATCATGGAACTTATAAACAAAGACATTGGTAATCTCCAAACTCTGGGCTCCACCGAGTTTGGGTTTGTAAAAGGCAGATCATGTCTCCTAAACCTAATAGACTTCTTTGAAGCAGTCACCAAAGCCATAGATGAGGGCAAGATGGTTTACACAGCCTATCTAGATCTTGCCAAGGCTTTTGACACCATCCCCCACTGTGGAATTATAGATAAACTCACTAAACTAGGTATAAATCCCTGTGTCACAAGATGGGTTGCCAAATGGCTCACTGACAGAACCCACATTGTGAAAGTAGCAGATTCCAAATTTGACTTCAGACTAGTGACAAGTGGAGTACCACACCATTCAGCCCTGGGTCCTCTCCTATTTGGTATCTACTTCTCTAAAGTACAGGCTAACTCAGAAGATCTTTGGCTAATGAAGTTTGCAGATGACTGCAAACTAGGAGCCATAATCGAAACTCCTGACGATGTGGACATCCTACAAAAGGGCCTCACTAAGACAGATACCTGGTGTCAAAGCCATGGCCTCAAGCTCAATGCCAAAAAGTGCATTGTCATCCCCTTTGGTAAAAACTCTGTGCCCATGAACTACCACATAGGTGGTAGTCTACTTAACACTGAAAGTGTGATAAGAGACCTTGGGACACAGGTGGACTGTAGTCTCTCCTTTGATAATCACATTGCCTCAGTAGACAGAAAATCCTTCTCCATGGCACACCTCATCACAAAAGGTTTCTCATCCAGGAAAAAAGAGGTCATTGTTCCCCTCTACTCATCACTCATTAGACCCATTATAGAGTACAATGCCCCTTTTGGTATGTACCTCACAAGACATCTACAACAACTGGAAAGGCCACAGAAATACCTTAGAAAGAGGATTACTGGCCTCAAACAGATACCCTACACAGACCGCCTCAAAAAACTCCAGCTTTACTCCATCGCATATCACCTACTCAGGGGTGATCTCACCTTACATACAAAGCTATGTCAAACCCAAAGCTGTTGGACATGCTCCACTTAAAGAATTCCCAATCCCTCCAAGCTACATGCTCTAGGGACCTAAACCTTGTCACCACAATAAACAAAATATGCTGGAGGGATAGATTCCTGTCCCAGAAACTTCCCATACTCTGGAACAAACTACCTATATATATCAAACAAAACTCCTCATTAGCACTCTTCAAGAAAAATCTTGATGATTGGATGGGAAATAGGAAATTCACCCCAGGGATCACCTCTGTGGCTTTGCTTGACAGGGGCACAGGAAAATAATTTTCTTGGGTAGCGAAAGACAGGGTACCTTTTTGGCTAGCCTTATATAGGCCCTAGGGCCAATAGCCTAGTACCTACCTATGAACCTATGAAAGTTCTGACAAAAAGTTAAAGAACACATTACTGGAGTATCCTGGTCAGCCAGATCGGAGGCCTAATGCTTGAAGTTTCTGATAACATTTAGATACTTATGAACTCTAGGTGGGTACATTTTCAGAGTACATAACAGAGTGACAATTACCTCAAATTATAACAGAGCTAGCAGCTCTTATCATGGGAGGAGCAATGTGATGTGATAAAAGGTAATATCTTGGGATGATTTGTACAGTTCTTTGCATCAGGAAGGGCATCCAGCGTAAAACCTCTGCCAAATTACTTATGTGGAGAACATTTCATATTTCCATACCGGATTAGTCAAGGCCCAGGTTAAGAACGACCACCGCCAGTACTGTTAGCCAACAGGGTGCTGGCGGAAATTGGGCTACTGTTGGCCGAAGGAGAAGAGGAGAGGGAAGGCATGCCCAAAGGCAGGAAGAGAGGAGGAAGGTTAGGAGTGAAGTAGTGAAGGTAGGAACTTTGAATGTTGGCAGTATGACTGGTATAGGGAGAGAGCTAGCTGATATGATGGAGAGAAGGAAGGATGATATATTGTGCGTGCAAGAGACCAGAGTGAAGGGAAGTAAGGCCAGGTGTATAGGAGGTGGGTTCAAATTGTTCTATCATGGTGCGGATGGCAGGAGAAATGGGGTAGGGGTTATCCTAAAGGAACAGTATGCCAAGAGTGTTTTAGAGGTGAAGAGAGTGTCTGATAGAGTGATGTTTATGAAGCTTGAAATTGATGGTGTAATGATGAATGTTGTTAGTGCATATACTCCACAAGTTGGGTGTGCGATGGATGAGAAAGAAAAATTTTGGAGTGAGTTGGATGAAGTGGTGGTGAGTGTACCCAAGGGTGGTAGACTAGTGATTGGAGCAGACCTAAATGGGCATATTGGTGAAGTGAACAGAGGGGATGAGGAAGTGATGGGTAGGTATGGTGTTAAGGAGAGGAATGCAGAAGGTCAGATGATTGTGGATTTTGTGAAAAGGATGGACATGGCTGTGGTGAATACGTATTTTAAGAAGATGGAGGAGCATAGGGTGACGTACAAGAGTGGAGGAAGATGCACACAGGTGGATTATATCCTATGTAGGAGGGCCAGTTTGAAGGAGATTGGAGACTGTAAAGTGGTGACAGGGGAAAGTGTAGTTAAGCATTTTAGAATGGTGGTCTGTAGGATGACGTTGGTGATCAAGAAGAGGAGGAGTGTGAAAGCAGTGCCAAGGATTAAATGGTGGAAGTTAAAAAAGGGTGATTGTGAGGTGGAGTTCAGGGAAGAGGTAAGACAGGCACTGGGAGGCAGTGAAGAGTTACCGAATAGCTGGGTAACTACAGCAGAGCAAGTAAGGGACACTGCTAGAAAGGTGCTTGGTGTGACATCTGGACAGAGAAAGGAAAGCAAGGAGACCTGGTGGTGGAATGAGGAAGTACAGGAGAGTATACAGAGGATGAGGCTGGCAAACAAGAAGTGGGATTGTCAAAGAGATGAAGAAAGTAGACATGAGTATAAGGAGATGAAACGAATGGCAAAGAGATAGGTGGTGAGGGCTAAGGATAAGACATATGGAGAGTTGTATGAGAGATTGGACACTAAAGAGGGAGAAAAGGACCTGTACTGATTGACTAGACAGAGGGAAAGAGCTGGGAAAGATGTGCAGCAGGTAAGGGTGATAAAGGATAGTGAGGGAAACGTACTCAAATGTGAGGAGAGTGTGTTGAGTAGATGGAAATAGTACTTTGAAGGGCTGATGAATGAAGAGAATGAGAGAGAGAAGGTTGGATGATGTGGGGATAGTGAATCAGGAAGTGAAACAGATTAGCAAGGAGGAAGGAAGGACAGCTATGAAGAGGATGAAGAATGGAAAGGCTGTTGGCCCAGATGACATACCAGTGGAAGCATGGAGGTGCTTAGGTGCAATGGCAGTTGAATTTTTAACCAGATTGTTTAATGAAATTTTGGAAAGTCAGAGGATGCCTGAGGAGTGGAGAAAAAGTGTTTTGGTACCTATCTTTAAGAATAAGGGTGATGTGCAGAGCCGCAGTAACTACAGAGGGATAAAATTGATCAGTCACAGCTTGAAGTTATGGGAAAGATTAGTGGAAGCTAGGTTAAGAAGGGAGGTGATGATTAGTGATCAGCAGTATGGTTTCATGCCAAGAAAGAGCACTACAGATGCAATATTTGCTCTAAGAGTATTGTTGGAGAAATACAGAGAAGGTCAGAAAGAGTTGCATTGCGTCTTTGTGGCAGAAAAGTATGTAAGAGTGGTACAGGATATGTACAAGGGTAGTATGACATTGGTGAGGACTGCGGTGGGAGTGATAGGTACGTTTAAGGTGAAGGTGGGATTACATCAAGGATCAGCTCTGAGCCCTTTCTTATTTGCAGTGGTGATGGACAGGTTGACAGATGAGATCAGACAGGAGGCCCCGTGGACTATGATGTTTGCAGATGACATTGTGATATGTAGTGAGAGTAGGGACCAGGTTGAGGAGGCCCTGGAGAGGTGGAGATATGCTTTAGAGAGAAGAGGAATGAAGGTCAGCAGGGCTAAAACAGAATATATGTGTGTAAATGTGAGGGAGGGTAGAGGAATGGTGAGGATGCAGGGAGTAGAGTTGGTAAAGGTGGATGAGTTTAAATACTTGGGATCAACAGTTCATATAATGGTGAGTGTGGAAGAGAGGTGAAGAGTGTACAGGCAGGGTGGAGTGGGTAGAGAAGAGTGTCAGGAGTGATTTGTGACAGACGGGTACCAGTAAGAGTGAAATGGAAGGTCTACAAGAGGGTAGTGGGACCAGCTATGTTATATGGGTTGGAGACGATGGCATTGGCGAAAAGGGAGGAGTCACAGCTGGATGTGGTAGAGTTAAAGATGTTAAGATTTGCACTGGGTGTGACTAGGATGGTCAGGATTAGGAATCAGTGTATTAGAGGGTCAGCTCAGGTTGGACAGTTTGGAGACAAAGCAAGAGAGACGAGATTGCGTTAGTTTGGACATGTGGTGAGGAGGGATGCTGGGTATATTGGAAAAAGGGATGCTAAGAATGGAGCTGCCAGGTAAGAGGAAAAGAGGAAGTCCTAAGATAAGGTTTATTGATGTGGTGAGAGAGGACATGCAGGCGGTTGGTGTGAAAGAGCATGATGCAGAGGACAGGAAGAAATGGAAACAGATGATCCGCTGTAGCGACCTCTAACGGGAACAGCCGAAAGAAGAAGAAGATATGATATATATATATATATATATATATATATATATATATATATATATATATATATATATGGGTCTACATGAGTAGACCGAATTTTCAATTATCTCAATTTTATTTTACTGAGATGACAACACCGAACAGTCACTAAACCAAAACTACACACTACCAAAATTTTTAACTGGGAAACACAACACTTGGCCAACATGGTAAAATTTTACATTTTCCCCACTGTAGTACAATCCCAGAGTTGGTACAGTTAGTTGGGGGTAGTGTGGGGGGCATAACCCTCCACCTGGGTGGGTTTGACGTAGTGCTGTGTATGTTAATTTTTATTGTTGGCCAAGTGTCTCGTTTCCCAGTTAAAATTTTCGGTAGTGTATAGTTTCAGTTTAGTGGCAGTTTGGTGTTGTCTCTGTAAAATAAAATTTGGGTAGGTGAAAATTCAGTCTGCTCAAGTGGACCCACCCACACACACACACACACACACACATATATATATAAATATATATTATATATATATATATATATATATATATATATATATATATATATATATATATATATATACATACTCCGTAGGTCTCCGATATAAAATACAATGTCTTCATGTGTTTGTTCCAAAGATAGACACCTTCAGTTTTTGAAAGTACATCATACATTATTCTATTTATTTTTTTAATATTTATATTTTTTTCAGATATGATGGCTACTTGTTCACATAAGAATTTGTATATGGAAATGCTACAACAGATACAAAGGTTCTGTGAAAACTATGCAGCAGAAGAAAGGTAACAAGGTGAGGAGCAGTAAACGAAATGTCCTTATTTTTTCCTACAAATCAGACAGCGTCTGCCCCCTCAACCACATGAAACAAACTCAAAGCTTTCAAAATACTGAAAAGTTCAGGTTTACTTAAAATCAAATAGTATCTCCTTCTTTCCTTCTCTCAAGAAATGAGACTGAAGTACAACTTTCCGAGGTCCCCTCCTCTTCCACCTGCTTGTCAAAATGTAGGGATTTAGACTAGTCAACAATTCTGTAACAAAATAACAGTGTAATGATGTACCTTATCAAGTTCAGGCTTTTCCTAAACTTAATAATTTGCTCAGTCTTATCTGGTACCTAATGTACAGCCCCATACTGTGCATTCATGGCTTAAATTGTCATAGTTTGTGATTTTGTAGCAGAAGTTCAAATGGCATAATAAACAGTTGTGAACTAGCACAGTTTGTCTCTCATTTTTTAATTATCTGAACCATTTGCTGCAGCTATAAAGAACACTGAAGCAATATCTTTCAAAATTACACGTTTGAAACAAGGCTGACAAATCAGCCATTAGCAGTCTGTATAGGCTTTGAGACCACAGCATTCTGGCTGCTGGAAGTAGTGGCAGATGCTCATTTTAAATGCTGACAGGTTTATTTATAATGTAAATAAGTCACAGTGTAAGAGAAACAATGCAATAAAGCAAATTAACAGCCCAATAATGAGATAAATCAGGATGGTGCAGCAAAGATCAAAATGAGGTTCAATTCACCTATCTGATTTACTTCACTACACTGCAATACATTTATTTTATTACATTTCTCATTTGTCATGATTTCCAAAATAGCAGTGGTTAGATGTTAGGAAATTATATCCTTTTCAAAGAGTTGTATTCTGACCAACTCTGTCTAAAAGCAAGCTTTTTGTATGATTATACTGTTAATCTTGGCAATGTAGAATGAGCTGGAAAGGGAACACTGTAGTCAGTCCTCTTTTTGCAATTGTTTGATTACTTCCACTATGAATGGACAAAACTGAATGCACATAGGATTGGAATCCACAAACAGCGTTCACTAAAAACATGGGTGAAAAAACACTTAACATTTTTTTTTGCAGGGGCAAGCCCACTTACACCCCCAATGTATGGGCAAGTCCTCACCCCCAAACGAACTTTACAGTCGCATTAACTCGAAGAAGAGGGAAATTCCCCCACAAAGATATCATTGCGGGCAGAACTCACTGACAGTGGAGGAACTCTGAGTCTACATCCAACTCTCACTCTGTAACCAGCATTATCACCTGATGTCCTCCCAACAACATGGATTCTGGCCTGGATGAAGTACTATGACATCACTTTGGTCCCTAATTGATGGCATCCTTGTAAACTCTGATAGTGGCTTCCTTACAGGTGCCATATTTATAGACCTCACAAAGGCATTTGACCTCATTGACCACTACCTTCTCCAAAACAAGCTAATTGAAATTAGTGTCTGTCCAGATACTGTTCCTGGTTTAAAACGTTTTCCCTAATTGACACTTCAGAGTTAAAATACCATCATCTCAATCAGAATCTGCACCTATTACCAAAGGTGTAGCACAAGGATCCATTTTTGCCCCCCCCCCTCCTTTTCTCCATATTCTTTGAGACACTTCCTTGTGACCTTTCCCATTTCCCCACTTATACTCTTTGCTGATGACATGATCATTTTCTGATCAGGTTATTCTCACACCAACATCCCATGTCAACTGTAGTCAAACTTGCATGAGCTCCATCAATTGCTCATAAACCATAAACTACTTCTCCAAACCACCAAGACCAAAACTATGCTTTTTGGAATTCCGCAGACAATTCACCAAACACCTAACTCTTTAGCTGTCTTGGGCCTATACAATTGTTCCATAGAGACAACCTTCACCTTCAGATACCTAGGGCTATGGCTTGATGAGTTACAAACTTTTATTTCCACATAGACAAGTGAGAGCCAAACTAAAATCTTTCCTCTTCTGGGCCAAAAGAATCTCCCATTTCTGTACCAACCAGCCAGTACAGCCATTGGTAAGAGAGTTCTACTTTCTCAACTTGAATATGGGCTCCCAATTTTTGCTTCTGCCTCCAGGAAAAACATTACCACACCCCAGACTATCTCTAACAGTAACTGCCGATTCATTACAAATTCACCTTTCTGTCAGCATCACTGTACCTCCCTAGAAAAACAGAAATGGTTACCCACAAAACAAAGATCTAACCTAATTTTAGGATCCTGACTCTACAAACTACTCCAGCGCCACACATTTACCCCCCTTGCATCTAGAGTTCACGAAAAAAACTCCTCATACAGCCTGAGACACTACTCACAAGCTACACCAGCTATCATTACTCCTAAAACCAAACTCTACAGCACTGCACATGCTGTTTCCTATCAGCCACCTACTCTTTAGCAAGCTCTCCCCATCAACTTTAAGGAAACCAACAGTTTTTCCAAATTTAGAATGTAACACAAAAAGCACTTCTTCATGCAAGCCAAATAGTTCTGCTTCAAAACAGCACATACCATATAACCTATCTCCTTCCAGAGTATCCTCTCGTCTCTCAAGATTCACTGAAGCTTGACCTACTTTAGAAACTAATTTATGTATTGTACATCACACTCTGCTTGATTGTACATTAAACTGCATTGCACTTGATCACTGGAATGTATATACATAGTTTTCTTCTACATGATTAGTCCTAACCACTGTTACTGCTTACCTTTCTGTATTTTTTATTTGTGCACTGTTTTGTATTTCACCCAGGATGACCATGAAAATGGTCAATACTGGTCAGTGCACCACTCCGGTAACAAATATAAATCAATACATTTCAGTAACAGCATGCTATGCTGTTTTTTACACATTCATCCACTTTCACTTTTGAAGCTATTTTCTGCTTGGAATTTGTTTCTGTCTTGCTTCAGTAATCCTTTGGATTAGGAAAGCCATTGTGTTTTGTTGGATTTCTATATATTTATACCAAACCCTAGATCCTACAAACCTAAAGAAAAAGGAAAAGTTCAACATTCGGCTTCTACTTTTTCTCTAACTACTGTATAACCAAAACTGAATCTACTACCTATGTGATGCAGACAGTTCTGAAGTACTGAAACATTAACATGAGGATACTGCAATTGCTCTCTGGCAACATTTGCGAGGAGTCTGCATATCTTGCCTATATCCTTGTGAGCTTTTGCCGAGTTCTATGGTTTCTTCCCACATCTGTAAGGCTGTAGGAGAATGGTGACCCTTAAAATTACATATAAGTATGTAGACTGTGTGAGTGAATATATGTGTGTGTGTGTATACATGGGTGTATGCTTATGTGTGCTCATGCATGCATGCATCTTGCAAAAGACTGACATCCTATTCAGAATTAGTTTCATTGCCATCCTCTCTTGCACTAAATGAGTATAGAGATGGCTTTGTCTCCCCTGCAGTTCTGAATGAAATTAAGCATTAAATGTTGAATGAATGAATGATCATGTATAAAAATGCCTTTTTATTGCCTGATTTGCATTTTTTAATATTTATTATTCTACTATTGTGACACACTACTATGTACACATGGAACACTGCCTGGTTCTTTTTCTAAAGTTAAGGTTTAGCTCTGACTCATTGTAATCCCATATGTGTATGCTGCTTTACCTTTACTAACCGCACTTCAAGCTCCTTTGCTACTATGCAATAAAGCCAAACCATCTTGAACTATTTAATGGTTATTGGCATGCACTTTCTATTTTGTTTTGCATAATGTGCAGGGACCTATTTACAGTTATTAAAATTGAAATATTATTTTATCAGCTGAAAGTCTAGGAATTATACCAATGATTGTTAAGAGTTATTTTTAGTCATTACTTTGCAGTGTAGAAATGGGGTCTGTTAATAGTAATTCAGAACCTGTCTAAACTTAGTTCATGAAAGAAAATAGATGGTATGGCAACACAATTCACCTTTAAACTCAAAGAATAATTTAAATAATCTTTACATTACTATAAACACACCCCTCTTCTACACTGCTCATGTAATAATTGATAGTTGTAGATCAGGATCTGTGGAACCTCTGGCCTAAATAAAGTGTGCTGTGGAACTCAAGGTCATCTAATTTTACTTACTTAAATTGTTTGTTCAATTTTAAATTATCAATGTCCTGATCTTAATCATAATATTCACATCAAATATATTTCTGGGGCCAGAAAGAAACCACCTTTAGCGTTTTCAACCTGCTGTCTGCAATATTTACCACTACAGCAAATTCATCATGCTTTAATATGTGACACACATTTCAGGTATCTCATCAGAGTTCTGTATAAATAAATAGGTAGAATCAATCTTTATAGACCCCACCCCACAGAAGTGTCCCAGCTATAGCAGCACCCATGACCATAACATATTGAAATCCAATTTAAATATCTGCTGTGTATCAATTGTAAGTACATCTGCAAACAGTAATTACTTCACTTTCACTTTCAGCACTATACTGTATGTCATCATTACTGATGTTCACTTTGTTTTTACATATGGCTCCCTGTGTTTTTTCTAGGTTACTTAACTCTGTCAAGAAAATGTTGTAACTGGCTTTCCATGATGGCTGCACACTGATCAACAGCTTAATTTCAGCTGTCCCAGTATGAAAAAAGAAACTGATGGATAAGACCAGTAATTCTGGCAGTTTTAGCAAAATTAAATTACTGGCTAGTAAGTAAATTGCCTGGATGCCAGCAAAAAAGAAACTTAAGAGACCCTGAAAGAAAACCAGCTAGAACATGTGAAAAGAAAACACTGACTAGGAAGAATCCTGCAGCTATTCAACAAAAAGCAGTTCAAGCTCCAGATTTGGTACAAGAGATGGCTTCTAGTAATTTAGAAGAAAAAACAAGTCAAATGTGCTCAGAAGTGATGAAAACAAATGATACAGTGAAGGAGTATATCAACTCAAATAAAAATATAAAAGCTATTAAAAATGGAAGAAGCTTTAAACAAGTATACAGATGAACTAATAAAACTGCAACAATCAGAGACTGAAATGAAGAAGAGGCTGGCTGAGTATGAAACTGCTCAAGAACAGATATTTCAAAAAAATGCTAGAGTTAGAGAACAGAGCATGCAGAGAAAATTTAAGATTTTCTGCTGTACCAGAGAAACTGGAAGGAACAGACTATTAATTTTATGAAATACAAATTAGTAATGGGACTGGTATTCCACAGCAGGATTTATTAATTAAAAGGGCATATTGTGTGTATGCTCCAAACCCGGCCATGAGAACGCACCTACCTGTATTAATAAAGATGCAATCATACCAACAGAAAGAGTTGACTCTGACAAAATTGTGCCAGAAGTGCAAAGTATTAAAAATTGGGGACACTAGAGTGTTTGTGGAAAATGATTATTCACTGTACACCAGGCAGAAGGGAATATCCCAGAAATCAGGTAATATGAGTCAGGTGTGAGATTCAAACTACTGTATCCAGCTGTCTTCATAATATTTTTCCTGGAAGGTCAAAATAATTTTTGATGCAGAACAGGCTAAATGGTAAATACTAAAGTTTATCCAACAAGGGATGAGTCATCAAACAGAAGAGAACTCTGCTTTTCATTCTTCTGATGGTAAGTCTCACAGAGAGACTTTGCCACTGAAACCTTTTCCAGTGTTCCAAAGAAATCTGCTTGAGAGACAGAAAAAAAGCACAGGAGTTGACTAGAAGAACTGGGAGTACCTTGGACTTGAACCAGAGTCTGGGGATGGGAGATGGAGTTGAACATAAAGAATACCAGCAATATTGAAATAAGTGAATAAATGTGAGACTATAAAACATCAATCAGATTTGTGAACTATGGCTTTACAATCAAAAGTGTCTGAGAAAGATTGGAAAGATCAACCTGCCAAACATTAGGTGGTGCATGTAACACAGATGGACATTTTAAAAAAGCCATCATATATATAATAGGTGGGAATAATAACTTCTTATCATAATGGCTACACTAAACATATTGTTTTGGAACATGAATGGCCTCACAAATATAGACAAAAGGAACCAGTATGAATTATAATAAGAAATGCAGAGTGCAAACAACAGTGCTACAGGAGACACATTTGGAAATAACTGTGCATGTGAATCTGCTAAAGGAAGGGTATCAGATGGGATATTCCAGCAGAGTATTTGGGAAAAAGGAAAAAGGAAGTACTTATACTATTTGGTTGAAGAGCTCCAATAGTGATAAAAGAGGGAAAAAAAATAATGGTAGATTTTTGTGGTAAGGGACTACCATCAAAGGAGGAGGATTACAGTGACATGTATTTATATTTATTCTAAAACTGCTATTATGGAGCTGAGAATTTTTTTGAAGAAATTATGAGCTTTCAACAGGAATATTACTTATAGATGGGGATTGGAATTTGATTTGTAACAGTGAGGATGCATTTGGCGGACCTAGAAGGAAACATATAACAAAAGATGGTAGATTTTTGAAGAAATTTATGAAAATACTTAGTGTGAAGGATGTGAATTCAGTAGTAGGAACTTGGAGGGAATTTATGTATTATTCTCAAAGGTACAATAACTGGGCTAGACTAGACAGAAATTATATTTCACAGGAACATGTGCATTTAATGGAAAGTTTTAACTCACATCCAATAACTATTTCAGATCCCGCACCAATAACAACTAAGATAAAAATGCATGGTAATTAAGTGAAAATGAGACACCAACCCATTAAAAATAGAGTAATTTAAGGAATAGGTAGTGGAAATTATTCAAGAGTTATTAGGAAAGATAGAAATATCTTCATAAGCTCACTACTAGTGAGAGAGATAACATGAAAGTAGAGTTGAATAATAGGGTAGAAATAGAAGAAAAAGGGACATGGCTAAGAAGTAACAGGAATTATTTTGGGGCTGACAAAGGTTAAAATATTTCAGAATAAGGGGAATCTCACAGAACAAGAACCAGCACAACTGCAGAGTGCTAACGATAAAATAAAGGGGTATCTGAATAATATGCATTAGTTTAGGAAGATTGTTGTTAAATAACTGTTTTTTTTTTCTTAATAACTACAGAGCACAAAAACTTTTAGCACAATGATTTAGGCAACAGAAAGTGGAAAGGATTATTATTAAAGTTAGGTAGCCTATAACTAGATAAATAACCAGAGATCTTGTATAGGTATTAGAGATATTTCAGAATTTGTATGAACATTTATATAAAGCAGAGAAATGTGAAATTCAAGAAAGAGCATAAATGGAAATATTTATGGAAGACTTAAGTATGCCATAGGTAGAGGTAGATGAGGCTCAACAATTTACAGTTAAGACAGGAGGAGAAGAGATAAAAATGATGATGTGCAATCAATCTGCAGGAAAGTCTCCATTAATAGATGGTATTCCTATGGAAGCTTGGAAGCTAGGAGTTAAGAAAGTGATAAAGATCTGGAAGGTTTTGTTTAACAGAATTTTAAAAGGAGGAGGAGAAGCACCAGCAACCTGGAAGAAAGAGGTGGTGGCTGTAGTTCCTAAAGATGGCAAAGACCCATCAGACCCAGCTTCATTTAGGCCCATTTAAATTTTAAACCACAGTTATAAAGTGTTTATGTCTATAATAGCTACAATAATGGCAAGGATGTTGCCAAAACTGATAGATATGGATCAATGTGATTTTGAGGAGGGGGGCAAATATATGACAATATTAATAGAACAATGATGATCCAGAGGGAAGCAGACTGTAAAAAAAAAATACTAGTGTTGTTGGTGAGTCTTGATGCAGAGAAATTGTGACAGTGTAAGCTAGGATTTTATAAGTAGGAAAATGGAAATATTTGCATTCCTTGATACAATGTTGTGTATTTCGGCTTTTCCCGGTTAGGGGTTGCCACAGCGAAACTCCGGTCCGCTAATGTTTGGCAGTTGATTTTTTACGTGCTGAGTTGCCGGCCCTAACGCACAACCTTCAACGAAGGTACGCCCATTCACGCATGTCTCCACAGTAGACACTCTAGCTGAGAATCGAACAGGACAATGTCTAGGTTAATTAGGAGGATATATGAGGGATTGGAGGGAAAAATTAAAGGGGAAGTTCCTTTCTAACACGTATCTTAACAGAGGAAATAGACATGGGTATCTTCTTCCCCCCTTGGTTATTTGCTTTATATGTGGAGCCATTGGCAAAGAAAATAAGTAACTCATTAATTCAATGATTTAGTTGGTATGGTAATCAAGAAAGGTTGGCTTTATTTTAAGACAATATTATTTTGTGCCTGATAAAATCAGAAAAGAATATCTCATTGTGTTGTGGAACATCTTTAGACAGTTTCATGTCTTTTTGGGGTATAAAACTAATGAAGATAAAACAAAGGCTATAGCTATAAACTATGTACCCACGCATGAATTTGTCCAGCTATACCCATATTTATGGGGACATGATACAATTAAGTATTTAGGAGTATGGATTAAAAATATTCTGTTGTGGTAGCTAAGGATATGTGGGAAGAGACTAAACAAAGAAAACTACAAAATCTGAGAAACTAGAAGCTCTTGCTTACGGCTATGGATAGCAAGAGATAAGAAGTGAAAACATTTTTAGTCCCTTTAGTTTTATATATAGGTCAGGCATTTTATTATCAAACAGAGAAGTAGTTATGCCTAGAAATTAATAGAAAATTAAAGGATTTTATCTGGGAGGGAAAAGGGGCAAGTGGCAAGTCAGATAAGTTGATACTTCCATTAGAACAAGGTGGATTAGGATTTCTTAATTTGAAGAGATACTTTAGAGCTACACAGTTAAAGCTGATGTACATAATACAAGCAGAAAGCTGCAATTAAAAGTGGAAAGGGATGATGATGAAGCTGGGGGGGGGGGGAATTCAAGAAATAAGGAGAGAGTGGGATTTTGGATGCAGATTCTTAAGGAGAATAACAATTGCACAGAATATTATATTCATAAAGTAGCAGCAAATAACTAAGCCAACACAAGAATGGAGAAAGGAAATTTGCAGATACGGATCACTGCAATTAAGGGAGCAGTGAACAGGCAAGAGGTCTGGAATTTAGTGGAGAAAATTGACAGAAGAACCAAGGTATTGGGAGCAAGTATCTAGAAAGGGAAAGGTAATAGAATAGGAAGAAGCCAAGATGACATTTGGACTGCAGGCTAGAGCCTGCCTCCCTTATCAGGGATTGATATTTGAGTATAGGCAAAGAGAAAGGAATATTGGAATACGGGAATCCTAGGTGAAATACTTGCTCTGGAAGAGTGTTTAATTGAATCTAGAACAGCAGCTGCTATTAAAAAAGGGATAATTAGCAGGGCATATGAAATGCTGCACAATAACTGTAAGAATCAATCAAGGGAGGTTAGAAAAGACTGGGAAGAGACTGGATGAACAATTCACAAGGAGATTATCGGAAAGCATATGTGTGGCTCCAAGATATGCAACTAAGAATAGAAGATTTTTAATTTTTGCTTGGAAGTGTTTGCATAGGTATTTTGTATCTCAAGCAAACTCCAAATAATTTTTCCTTGGGTATATGGCAAATGGAGGAATGGTGGGGAAGAAAGAGGTAACTGGGAACTTTCCCTACAGAGTACCCTGTCAGAAATATTTGGTGAGCAAATGGGTGTAACTAAGGACATTATTTTTTTGAGCTGGGGTACAGGATCTGAATTGCCTAGACACAGAAGTTTAATTCCGGTGTTTGCCAAAAAGCAATTACTATCAAAGTCTAAACCAATTTTATTTGAAGCATTGAATACTGTAACAGATAAAATAACTGGAAGTGGGATCTTTAGAAAAGGGCAGGAGGAAATTGCATAGAAAAAATGGAAACTGCTGGAACAATTCATGCAGAATAATATTGTGGAGGAGGAGAGAGGTTTAAAGAAATGCATGGATTCATCAATTTATGTAATGTTGAACTGATGATAAATCTAGCCCATGGGCATTGATAATTGGGAAAACTGGGCCATGGGTGGCTAGGCTGAAAAAAGCTCTAGGGTTGTTAGCCTAGTAACATTCTATGAACCTGTCATCCTGTACAAAAGAATATATGTACCTAACCTAACACCACTCTTAAGTATTCAATTGCAGTACCACCTTTATCATTCTTATAAGAAAAGCACAGTCCGGGTCTGAACTGTCTGAAAACAGCTAAAGTTAACTTTGAGTATGTGTCTACCAGTTTGAGCCAATATTCATTTTCCCCTGGAGAGCACTCTGCTTTGGCTTGTAAGCAGCCCCCCCCCCACACACACACACACTCATCTTCCATTTTCTCTCTTATTCCCTTCTGTTAGCAAATAGTATCCATAACTGATAAATACTGTGTGTTTGTTAATTTAAACTGAGACCACAGTAGCCTACTGATACAAGGTTATCTTGTTTTTCCACCTGAAATGGTTAAGAAATGACTTACAGTTTCAGAGCAGTCCTTGGTCAATTCTGATTGTTTCTTAAACACAAACTTGTCTTTGCTTTGGCTCATTAGCAGCAGTACAAAAGAACTGCCTGCTCACACCCTTGTTCTCCCCTTCCCCCTTTCCTGTTTATTACCTTAAGCCAAACCCAAAGTTAAGAAATACTACCTGTGGCAGGCACCATTTTTAAAACTACAATCCACTCTGCTACAGGCCCCATGAGCAGCTCAGTGTCTCTCCAATAAGTGTTTTACAACTGTATATGCTTATTTATGTTGAATTGTGTTAGACATCTAATATGATTTATGCTTTATTACTGGAAGTTACTATGGCATGCTAGCATTTTGTTTGTCTGTACCAAGTTGCTTTTAGTATAATGGTATGGTCTATTTGCATAGCTACACCTTGTTCACTAATGTTATTCATGTATTTGTATTGTGTGTAGACAGCTCATACTGGTGTCTAATTATTTCCATATAATTGTGTTGTTACTGGTGGATAGAATCACATTAGAGACCCAGGACAGAGTGTTGCTCACTATATTTTTTATCTGTGACTGCATAACTGTCAGCTGGGGTCCATTCTAACTGATGTTTTTCCAAATGGCTCAGTATCTGCATATACTAGTAGTTGGCTCAAGACATATTTTCCTGTATACAGTAGCTATTTGCTCAGTTTGTTTTTTGTAATCTTTATAATATATATTTACCATCTCAAAGGTGCTTACTCCTCTCTGTACTCTTCTTTTCTAGACCTAACACCACTTTAAGTATTCAACTGCGGTACCACCTTTATCATTCTTATAAGAAAAGTGCAGTCTGGGTCTGAAATGTGTGCAAACAGCTAAAGTTAACTTTGAGTATGTGTCTACCAGTTTGAGCCAATATTCATTTTCCCCTGGAGAGCACTCTGCTTTGGCTTGTAAGCAGCCCCCCCCCCACACACACACACACTCATCTTCCATTTTCTCTCTTATTCCCTTCTGTTAGCAAATAGTATCCATAACTGATAAATACTGTGCGTTTGTTAATTTAAACTGAGACCACAGTAGCCTACTGATACAAGGTTATCTTGTTTTTCCACCTGAAATGGTTAAGAAATGACTTACAGTTTCAGAGCAGTCCTTGGTCAATTCTGATTGTTTCTTAAACACAAACTTGTCTTTGCTTTGGCTCATTAGCAGCAGTACAAAAGAACTGCCTGCTCATACCCTTGTTCTCCCCCCCCTTCCCTGTTTATTACCTTAAGCCAAACCCAAAGTTAAGAAATATTACCTGTGGCAGGCACCATTTTTAAAACTACAATCCACTCTGCTACAGGCCCCATGAGGAGCTCAGTGTCTCTCCAGTAAGTGTTTTACAACTGTATATGCTTATTTATGTTGAATTGTGTTAGACATCTAATATGATTTATGTTTTATTACTGGAAGTTACTATGGCATGCTAGCATTTTGTTTGTCTGCACCAAATTGCTTTTAGTATAATGGTATGGTCTATTTGCATAGCTACACCTTGTTCACTAATGTTATTCATGTATTTGTATTGTGTGTAGACAGCTCATACTGGTGTCTAATTATTTCTATATAATTGTGTTGTTACTGGTGGATAGAATCACATTAGAGACCCAGGACAGAGTGTTGCTCACTATATTTTTTATCTGTGACTGCATAACTGTCAGTTGGGGTCCCTTCTAACTGATGTTTTCCAATTGGCTCAGTATCTGCATATACTAGTAGTTGGTTCAAGACATATTTTCCTGTATGCAGTAGCTATTTGCTCAGTTTGTTTTTTGTAATCTTTATAATATATATTTACCATCTCAAAGGTGCTTACTTCTCTCTGTACTCTTCTTTTCTAGACCTAACACCACTCTAAGTATTCAACTGCGGTACCACCTTTATCATTCTTATAAGAAAAGTGCAGTCTGGGTCTGAAATGTGTGCAAACAGCTAAAGTTAACTTTGAGTATGTGTCTACCTGTTTGAGCCAATATTCATTTTCCCCTGGAGAGCACTCTGCTTTGGCTTGTAAGCAGCCCCCCCCCCACACACACATCTTCCATTTTTCTCTTATTCCCTTCTGTTAGCAAATAGTATCCATAACTGATAAATACTGTGTGTTTGTTAATTTAAACTGAGACCACAGTAGCCTACTGATACAAGGTTATCTTGTTTTTCCACCTGAAATGTTTAAGAAATAACTTACAGTTTCAGAGCAGTCCTTGGTCAGTTCTGATTATTTCTTAAACACAAACCTGTCTTTGCTTTGGCTCATTAGCAGCAGTACAAAAGAATTGCCTGCTCACACCCTTGTTCTCCCTCTCCCTCTTCCCTGTTTATTACCTTAAGCCAATCCCAAAGTTAAGAAATATTACCTGTGGCAGGCACCATTTGTAAAACTACAACCACCCTTTGAGCACCTCATGCTCGGCTCTGCCATAGAACTTATTAAAACTGCCTGAACTGGGGCACAGCTAACAGATAGTTTGTGGAAATACAGGGTACCTACCTGAGTCTCCACATTCACCATCATATGTTCATTTATCAGTTTACTCTGTTACCTGATTGGTTTCAGCCCCCTCATAAGAGCAACTAACAGGGCCTCTACCCGCTTCGCTCCCCACCCTGCCCCCTATTCCCTCCCACCCCCAGTGGTCCTACCTTTATTACACTCACAAATCCCTCCCATCTTTCCAACAGCCAACCACAATGCTAAACCCAACACTACCTCCTCCATCTTCCCACTACTATCACTCATCCTCAGCTAACATGTACAAGAATACCTTACCTATGCTCACTGCATGCACTCTCCTTGCATATCTTACATCCTACCAAAACTCCATCATTTCCCCACTCAACCACTACCACTGTACTACTACTCACACCACCATTCATGTCTCACCCTCACTCAGCTCCCCTCCCACCAACTCAAGAACCATCCCTATGCACCCTCCACATATTATACCAACTATATTACTAAAACATAAAGCATCCCTACAACTTAACATAGTAACCCTCCCATCATACTTATTACCCACAGAGCACAATCATAAAGTTTCCCTAATAAACAAACACATTCAAAAACTGACAAAACTAATAACCTCATGCATATCAAAACTAGCCCTAAGTGGAGACATCCACTCCATCCCTGGCCCTACCATCTCCAACCCCAATCCTCATAATCATACTAGAAACCACAACTTCTCCCATATCACAGCCAATAGAAAGCCAAGTGACTTCCTTCTACTAAGCCTAAATATTAGAAGTATATCCAAAAAAGTCTATGAACTTCTTGCCACCATAGACATGTACTCCCCAGATACAGTCATCCTGACAGAAACCTGGCTAAAACCTCACATTACCAGTGAGCAAATCCTCCCTACCGGTTACAGCATACTAAGAGTAGACCAGCTAAACAAGAAAGGAGGAGGTTTAGCTATAATATTAAACAGCATCTAAACATCCAGATCTTAAAATCATCAGCTCCACAAATAGGCAATGAAGAAATAATATATACCAACCTCAAAATAACCATCAACATAATTGGATGCTACTTCCCACCTGGCCAAAACATCCCTCCACTAGAAAACCTCCTCAGCTGGTCTACCCACCATCTCCCCCAAGAAACTATAATTTTAGGTGATTTCAATATTGACTGGCAATCCTGTTCTGGCAACCATCCAACCCATCATGTAAACCTTCATGGCTTCACCCAACTAGTCCAGTCGCCAACCAGGATAAATAAAAACTCCAGCAAGCACAATACCCTAGATTAGATACTAGTCAGTAAGAGCCCCCAGTCATATATAACAGGCTGCTTATCAGATAGCCTCAGTGATCACTCCCCAACATTCCTACTCAAAAATACCTATACCAAGCTAAACCTGTCATCTATCGTCAAATACGTAAAAAACTAAACTTGAACCCACTCACATTCATCTCATCCCTTAAAGAATGTAACTGGCATCCTCTAAAATACCTCAGTCTTGATGACACAGTTGAATTTTTTAATACTACCTTCCTGAGCATCCTTAATTACCATGCCCCCATAAGACTTTCCAGAACCAAAGCACAACCCTCCCCATGGCTACAGAAAACCACTAAATCAGAAATGAAAAACAGGGATAAAGCCTGGGAGCACTGGCGCAAAACCAAAACCCCCTCAACTAGAGAGAAATTCCTAGAACTACGCAATAGAGTCAAGCTAATAAAACAGGACAAATTCCAATACTACCAGTCTGCCCTAGACTCCTCCCATCACAGCCCCAAACAATCCTGGTCCTCCATAAACTCCATCCTCCACCCAGGTAAAGTCAGTACCCCTCCTCCTAACATCCCTCACACCTCTGAAAATATTGCTACTTCATTCAACACACACTTCACACAAACCATACTATCACTAGGTAAACAACACAACCCCCCTCCCCTCCAACCCACACCTTCAACTAGTAATCTCCCCACTGCCTTCTCTTTTTCTCCTGTACCTACCTCCAACATAAAAAAAACTCTTAACTAAACTTCAGCCCTCCAGATTAGCAGCAGACAGCCTTCCAAGTGAATACCTACAAATCGCAGCTGATGCTCTGGCCTACCCAGTATCCATCTTGATTAACAAATCTCTATCAGAAAGTTACGTTCCCACACTATGGAAAGTATCACATATAATTCCTCTCCACAAAGGTAATCCCTCCACAGAACTAACCAGTTACCGCCCCATAGCTATTCTATCTCCACTCTCCAAAATACTAGAGAGATGCATTCACTCTCAGGTCTCAGACTACCTCCTTACTAACAACCTCCTTTCCAGTACTCAGCATCGTTTCCAACCAAACCATAGCACCACCACTGCCTTACTCTCCTTTGCTAACACTATCCTTCAGCATAAAAACAATGGCTATCTCTCCTCTGCTACTTTCCTAGACCTATCTAAAGCATTTGACATGGTCCCACACAAATAACTTATCTCTTTCCTCAATAACCTATCCTTCTCTTAATCAGTCACCAACTGGTTTCAGAGTTACCTGTCTGACTGCCAACAATCCATTGTATGGCAGAATGACATATCTCCTCAACTACCTGTCTCTGTAGGGGTTCCCCAAGGATCTATCGTTGGACCCCTACTCTTCCCTATTTTCACCAATAATCTAGCCTCTGCCACCAAACATGGCACACTCATACAATACGCAGATGACTCAACCATCATCTGCTCAGCCCAGTCCCTACCCAAACTGCAAAAAGTTTTTCCTCTGTTGAAACTTGGTTATCCGATGCCCAATTAATACTCAACCCAAACAAAACTAAACTACTCATCTTCCAACCCACCAAACATACTCAAAACAACTCTCACTTTAACATCACAGCAAAAGACAACACCACTATACACCCAACAGAACACACCAAATTGCCGGGAGTGGAAATAGACAGTAAACTAAAATTTAACATTCACATATCCAAGACCATAAAAAAAGTCCACAAAAAACTAGGAGCGTTATACAGAAATAAGAAACTTCCCACCAAAGTAGTAAAGATTTCAGTAGCAAATTCCCACCTTATCTCCACCCTACTTTATGCATCTCCAATATATACCAACCTAAGGCAATGCGATCTAAACAAGCTAGAGACTTGCTACAACAAAATTACCAAATTCACCACAGGGGCATCCTACCATAGTCACCACTGTCTCTCACTTGCTGAACTGGGCTGGCTTGAACTCCCTTACCTCCTTCAATGGTATCAACTCTCACTAGCCCACAAACTAGTAAACCATCCACTAAATGTCCCATCCCTCCAGAATCTACTCCAACCCTATCGCACCAACAAACCACTAAGATCCAGCAACAAAAATCACTTGCAGATCACTAAAGCCAATAACTCTGCTGGTGAAGCACTATTCTCTTGCACCATAGCCAAATTATGGAACTCCCTCCCACCCACAATTACTTCCATACCATTATGCACCCACTTCAAACCTTTACTAAAAACACACCTAAAAACATGCTGGCTATGCCCTTGCAACTCCCACTCTAATATCACCCACCCCATCCAACCACTACCTTTCTTTCCACCCCACTAACTACCTTGATTATAGCAAGCTCGGATGCTCATAAGCCTACTACTTATTATACAGCAGGAACTTCTTATTTTAACAATTGTTAATGTCTGTAATGTACTTCGCAGATAAAGATTCTAGTTGTCTACTGATGTACTATGTTCTTCATCTGTAACTATGTTTGTAATTAATTGCTATGTTAATCAAATTGTTAATCGCTATGTAAATTCAATGTAACTACTGTCTGTATATTTTAACTGTGGAGCTTTTCTCCCCGGACCTCCACTGAAAATGGACCTATGTCCAGTCAGACACTCCCGGTCAACAAATGTAAATAAATAAATAAATATGTGATGTATATTGTTTGCAATTGTGAATATGTTAATATGGTTTATTCTTTTATATAAACATATGTTTGCCAATGTCTTAAGTGATACTTCAATAATGGTGTAACAAATAAAAAAGAAACACAGAAAAAAAGAAAATTCAACAGATATGCACTTGCTTAGCTTTCTATTATGGGATATCTGAAAATACATCTGCCACTGAGTCAGGATGTAACAGATGTGTTACTTGCAGTTAAGTCTTATAAAACCTGCAAAAGGGAAACTAAAACTTTTGAGTGCAGTGTGTGTGTTTTCAATGGCATGAAAAGATATGAAAACCTAATACCTTTTTTCATGCAGTGCATTAAAAAGGTATATCAAGTTTGTAACTGAAGTTTGTGGCCACTGCTCAGAAATATAACAATTATAGGTGATATATGAATATCACATATGTGAAAAAGAAAATATAATTATTGTGTCCTGCAATTACAAGATCTGTTATTATTCCACAGCAGGAAATCAAAAGCTGTAAAAGAACAATTAGAAAAAAAACTTCAAAGAAATAGCTAATCAACAGAAGGAAAACAAATTCATTAGTAGGTAAATGTGATACTGCTGAATTGTATCTGCGGTTTCTCTAAGGAAGAGATGAAAGACATTTAACTGAATGAACTAGACAGTCAGAGGAAGTTACCATGGAGTGCTGGTATACAAACCTGTGAGATGGTTTTCTGCACTAATGTTTCTGCCTGTGATGTCTTCTGTAAATTTAGCCAGCATACCTTAAGTCTCAATAATTCTTTTAGTTAACTGTTGATTAGCTGTTTCTTTAAAGTTTGTTTCTAATTTCTCATATATCACCTAAAATTGTTGTATTTCTGAGCAGTGGCCACAAACTTCAGTTACAAACTTCATATACCTTTTTAATGCATTGCATGAAAAAAGGTATTAGGTTTTCACATCTTTTCATACCATTGAAAACTAAGTTAAGTGATAGCTAGGAGAAGGCTTAGCTATAGTTAGATGTTTTTCTTTCTTGTAATCTGCCTGACAAAAATTATTTTTTTATGTTTTCTCTGTGCAAGTTTATATTTCTCTGTGCATTTAATTGTTACCTTTATGGCTAAACTAATTCTTTCTTAAGTAAAACACTTTTATTTATTCACTGTTAAAAGATAAGTGGCTAATCATCTATTTACTTATTCATTAATTGATAAGCAAGTGTTTATTTCTAAGTTGTGAAAAACTCTGGACATCTACCTGTAATTGGCTGGCCTGCTCTGCTACATACAGTAGCACTTGTCTTTATAATCATATGTTTTAATTATCATGAATGGTTAATGGGAATTTTCCAGTTGTGTAATCTGTGGTTGTGGCAGTTTAACATAATTGGCCAGAACATAAGGTTTTAGTGTTGTAAATATTATCAGCCTTCTCTGTACATGAATTTTGTGTGTGTGTGTGTGTGTGTGTGTGTGTGTGTGTGTGTGTGTGTGTGTGTGTATGTGTGTCTGTGTGTGTTTGTATACAGCTGCTGTGAGCACGTGAGCACTAGTATGCACTGAAATCCAGAGAGAGTAATTAGAGGTCTAAAGAGGATATATATATATATATATATATATATATATATATATATATATATATATATATATTTATTTATATCAGGATATGTCAAGTGTTCAAATTATAAAAAGTTCAAACACTAAAACATACACAAAAAGAGATCAACTCAAAATGATTTGAAAGCAAAACACCTTAAACCACAAAGATCTGAATAAAAACAAAAACTGTTTCTTGCAGGTGGGCAGGCCCCCCTGCAGTTCCACACCCCCTTCTTCTTAATATATACCAAAGCTGAAATTGCACTGTACTGAGGAAAGCAAATTCCCCAATCCCCACTGCACCATGATTTTGCACATCAAAACACCGGCAATGTTTAAAAAGTTCATTTTCAAATTCTTTAGCCTATATTTCAAGTGCTTGCACTCTTGAGAGTCTGAATGCTTAAAATTAACCCATGTTTGTGTGTGCGTGTGTGTGTGTGTGTGTGTGTGTGTGTGTGTGTGTGTGTGTGTGTGTGTGTGTGTGTGTGTGTGTATGTGTGTATGTATGTATGGTGCTGGCCATGGGCAATGGGCAGGGATGGTGAATATTACACTGTACTAGTGATGGGACATGGATGGGGAAGGGAAGCTATTAAACACACTGTATTAGACAGATGTAATTTGGGAGCAGGATAACACATTTATAGTAAGCTAAGGTTAGGAAGTGTATGAGGAGAGGGGTGTTTAATATAAATTTTACTTATGCTTTTTTTGTTCTAGTCAGTCTCTGTTGTATAGAGCTCAGCTCTGCTATCAGGGCAATATTATGAGTTATTCAAGCTATTCAGCGACAGTGTGGATATTAGCTGATCCATAGTGTACAGCACAAACATATGCTACATTATATGGGATTTTCCATGTATCCTCAGCTTAGTTTCAAAAGATTTGACTGAAATCAATGAAAATAAGTAATTACCCAATGTCAAAAAGCAAACCAGTTTTAAAAGTTGATTTTGATCATATCCCACATCATTTGAACTTACTCTTTACTTTTAATGTAGATGATCTATAAAAAAAACTATGCTGAAAATTTCATTTACAAACACACACACACACACACACACACACACACACACACACACACACACACACACACACACATATATATATAGATATATATATATGATAAATGTATAAATGAATGAGATAAATGGCCCATGCCATTTTATATCACTGAGCTCCCCATTTATAAAAGAATTATCTTGAAATCACTTGATAAAGAAGTAGTGCATAGAGTACAGTGATTACACTACAAAACCTGGAAAAAGACAAATCAGTTAAGTGCCTCTATAGCACGAGACCCGATCTTAACGAATGTTAAGCATCCCCATCAGGTATCATGCTACCCAGTTAAACCTGTATGTACTGGCCAGCAAATGACAGTGGCAGAATAAAAAAAAAACACATTTATTTCTGCCTGTTGTCTCTGCCAGTAATGTGTCCCTGACTTTTTGTAACTTAACAGAAAGTCTTGCACTTCAGAAAGGCAGTGCTCACTAAGTGCTTTATGGCTTTGTAAGCTGGCAAAACACTTGGTGCTTTTTTTGCAACTAGTAGTACATGGAGCAGATAAAGTTCCATGCACTACAAAGAATTATGATTGGGTCTCTGATCTTAAGCCTTTATTACGCATTCTCGACATGGATGCCAAGAAATTCCCCTCTTGAGCTTCACTCTCGAGGTGAATTTCTTCACACCCATGTCAAAGAACATATAATAAAATGGTTATGATCAGAGACCTGATCACAGTCCTTTAATATTGGCCAGTAATCCCATTTTGGGCCTTTATTCACTCTATAGCTACTGTGTGAAATACATGGTTTTAGGCAGAAGTCAAAACAGATGTATGTCTATATTTATGAGCAACAGATATAAGAGGGAAAAGTTGGAAAAGTGAGTCAGAACTATTTTAAACCATTGGTGTTAAGAAATAGTGTTGATTGTTTTTACATGTTGCAACAGCATACAGCATCAATAGCTCTGAACTTCTAAAGTAGCTGCTAGTGTTAAAATCTTTTAAAAGTACCAGTGTTTCATTATTCTTTTATCTGCTTTGGATAATGATGTATTCCTTTTCCCAGTATTTGGTTAAACCTATATTTCTGTCATTTACATTGATCATGAATTTTTTAACAAAGGACACACAGCTGGTCATTGAAGCTACATACCTTGGATAAATAAGATTCCTATCTGAATGTTTGGTTAAGCTTATAATTCTGTTGATTGTCTAATTGATAAGTTTCTCCATAACAAGTCTGTATAAACGTAAGTAAATGAATGAATACACAAAAGAATAAAGAATATAAGTGAATAAATGTCTTCCTGTATCTCAACAATATGATGGGTGTAAGTTTTAAACTACAGCCAACTTGTATTTTTTTTTTCATTTTAAAGATTATTTTGATTACTATAATAGATTACTTTAGGAATTTAGCTTAAAATTATTTTTTTATCTTCAGTGAAGATACATAAGAAGATGGTTTTGACAGCAAATATTAAAATGTTAAAGAACAAAGTTATGAACTATATTTTATTTGCTGGGTATTCATTTTCTTTCCAAAGCATTCTTTTTGGAGTTTATATTATTTTTGGATGCTTTACAATCTATTAAAATTATTTGTTTTTTTGTTTATAAAGTTATGAACTTAGTTAACATTTATAAACATGGGCTTGCAATTTTGGTAGTGTTTTATATGGCTATTTTTGTGTCTTATGGATTTAATTGCTACAATTTTCATGCTATGATTGGCACATTTGTTTTGCTATGCAATAGAATGAGTATTTGTAAGAGAGGTGAATATTTTTATCTCTGCCATTCATTTTGTGGGCTAAGAAAACAGGTTATTAAAACAACATGGCATGAAACTACACTGACATATTCAGCTTATGAATAATCATTATACTAGCTCCTTACCTTTTCATCTTCATTCTGTTCAGAGTTTAAACTATATTCTTTCAGTATGATCTTTCTTCCATTCCCCATCATAAGTGAACATGAAATATTGTTTTATTGCTATACTGCAAACTGAACATGACACATGCTTCCATTTTAATAACTCAGCGGTTTATACATTTGCCTTTGAATCAACTTCATTTATATTGGGAATTATGGCTGGGTCTACATTCATAACCATCCCATTATGTGTTCAAGATGTGCATGTCAAAAAAATTCACCTTGAAAGTTGACACGCCCCTGCACTGGCCCAGTAATCAAGGAGCCTCAATCCTCAACACTAACACCAGTACGGGATATGCACATTGGGAGGATGAACAGTACACACACAGTAAAGTACAATTTCCTTTAAGAGCACACAGAGATCACAGTCAAGTCTGGAGCTGGTTTCTCCCTGTCTCTCCAGATCCCCAATAAGACTCCCCACTGGCACAGTATAGGGTTAAGATCTCTGCTGAGTGGTCAAGCCAAAACCTCCAGCACCCTCTCTGTTTAACCAGTGCTTTGTGTTCCTGCCCAAGTAGTTGACACACACACACTTTGAGATTTGATTTGTATATAAACACACAGACACCCCTGGGGAAGGCTGGCACAGTTTCACTAGCTATGCCCCCTTCTGCCCAGACTATAAGGTAGTACCAACTGCCACCAACCACTACTTATCAGATCCAGAATAAAATACAAAATGCACTCTCTTTCTCTCTGACATAGTTCTTAAACTGTTAATACAGATTACTGCTGAATCATCTCAGATTACATCATTCTTGTCACATCTGCCTAGTTCCCAGGCTAGCAGGGACTTACATTTCTAACATATCTCTGTTAAAAATATTTATCTCTCAGAAGCTGACAATTCTCACTTAGAAGCTTGCCTGAAACTGAAAGTTGTAAAACAATTACCTTGGAAACCTGTAATTACCTATGTTTCCAGACAATAGAAAGAAGCTTTTAATCTAGACATCCTGTCTCTTAGCTGAGATAAACTAACTTTATAACACATCTTAAAACTCTTTACTTATCAACTTATTTTCTTAGAGTTTTGCAAGTTAACTCTGTATATTCCAACTTTTACTATGAAACCATAAATTTGCATTGGCATATAGTGTATACACATTTCATCTCCTTTCCAGCAGGGTGCACTGTGATTACAATCTTGAAGCTCCGTGCAAGACATATAGTTTTCTTACATATTTAAGGCAAGCATACAAATCATATTACTATTCACAAATGACATAGAATTATTTAAAAAATTCTATCTAGCTGGGATGGCAGTGTTACATTTCTATATAAATCATATTAATATTTTCAAGTGACATATAATTATGTACAAAATTCCAGGTAAATGGACTGGCAGCATCTCAGTTTATCACATTTCTCCCCTCAATGAGAACTCAAGCTAATTTTTCAAGTGTCCCTTGAGAAACTTTGCTTGAGAAGGTTGAGCCTATCTGGGAATACCTTACCCCATTCCTGTATTGAGAGCCCATCTGCATTGGCATTTCTAATGCCATGGTGGTGCTGCACTGTCATATCATATGCTTGCAGCCATAGGGTCCACCTTAGCAACTTGGTATTTTGCTGGCTGGCTCAATGTAACCATGTTAGGGGATTGTAATCTGTAACTACAGTGAATTTCCTTCCATACAGATACGGCTGAAGTTTATGCAGTGCCCACACTATGGCTGGACATTCCTTTTCTACAGCTGCATAGCACTCCTCCCTGGGTTGAATGCTATGACTGAGATAAACTACTAGGTGCTCTTCTCCCTCTGAAGAAATCTGGCTAAGTACAGCCCCCACCCTATGGTTTGAATCATCCACCAGCACAATAAATTCTTTGCTGTAATCTGGACTGGCTAACACAAGGCATCTTTCCAAAGCTTCTTTATGCTTCTGGAATGCCTGCTCACATGCTGGGATCCACACTACCTTATCTGGCCTGTTTTTCCTTGTCAAGTCTGTGATGAGAGCAGCTATGGTACTATAACTGGGGCAAACTTTCTGTAGTACCCTGTCCCTAAGAATGCCCTCACCTGCTTTTTGGTAACAGGTGCAGGACATGCCTGAGTGGCTTCCACTTTGGCTGGTTCTGGCCTCATCTTACCACTCCTCACTCTATGTCCCAGGTAGGAGACCTCTGCCATACCCACCTGCCATTTGCTGGGCTTAATGATCAACCCTGCCCTCTGTAGTCTGCCCAGCACCTCTCTGACATGCTGAAAGTGCTCTTGTCAGGAATGGCTGTAGATGGCAATATCATCTAGGTAAGCAAGGGCAAAATCTCCTGCTCCTGCTAGGATGTGATCTACCAGCCTCTGGAAAGTCACTGGGGCATTTTTCATTGCAAAGGGCATATTTGTGAACACATACAAGCCAAAAGGAGTCACAAAGGCTGACCTCTTTCTAGCACTGGGAGTCAAGGGCACCTGCCAGTAACCCTTGGTAAGATCAGTGGTGCTAAGATACCTAGCCCCACCCAGCTGCTCTAGGTCTTCATCTGTCCTAGGCAAGGGGTAAGCATCTGACTCTGTGTGACTATTTAATTTCCTGTAGACCACACAGAACCTGGTGCTGCCATCCTTCTTTGGTACCAGCACCACTAGGGAGGCCCAGGGACTGCTGGACTCCTGAATTACTCCTAGTTCCAACATTTCCTGTAACTCCTCCCTCAGAGTCTGTTTGACTCTCTCAGGCACCATATAAGGGGCCTGCTTAATAGGCTTGTGGGATCCTGCATCCACATGGTGCTGCACCAGGTGGGTGAACCTTGGTTTCCCAGTGAACATGTCCCCAAACTTCTGTAACACTGCTTGGAGTTCTCTAACCTGGGTAGGAGATAGCTGCTGGGACATTCCTACCCCTTCCACTGAGGTGTCAGTTGGAGGCTCACTGAGGAGATCAGTCACCAAATCTCCATCATACTTTTCCTGGAATCCACTGCAAATACTCAGCACAAGGACCTCCCTATCATGGTAAGGTTTCATCATGTTAACATGGTGCAATCTGTGCCCCTGCCTCCTGCCTAGCAGTTCTACCATGTAGTTAATATCACTGACCTTCCTTAGCATCTTGTAGAGTCCCTCCCAGTCTGCCTGCAGCTTGTTGTGTCTGACAGGATCAAGAACCATTACCTGCTGCCCTACAGCATACTCTGTGACTTGAACATTCCTGTCATACCAGACCTTTTTCTGTTGTTTGTCTTCTGCCAGGTTTTCCTGGGCCAAGCCAATGAGTTCCCTCAGCCTTGTCCTGAGGCTTAGGACATATGCCACAACAGACTCCTTGTGGGATTCACACTCACCCTCCCACTTATCTCGAAATAAGTCTAGAGGCCCCCCTCACCATATGCCAGTACAGCAACTCAAAGGGTGAAAAACCTGTGGATTCCTGTGGAACCTCACTGTATGCAAACAACAGATGGGGCAAGAATTTGTCCCAGTCCCTCTTTAACTGGTCTGCAAATGCTTGCAGCATGGACTTGAGTGTAGAGTTTAACCTCTCAACAAGACCATTAGTCTGGGGATGGTAGGGGGTGGTCTTTAGGTGTTTTACCCCACAGTACTTCCACAAACAAGCCAGAAGGTCTGACATGAAATTGGCACCTCTGTCAGTCAGTATTTCTTTGGGAAAACCTACACTGCTGCAAATCTCTAAGAAAGCATTTGCCACCTTTTTCACCTCAATGGAGGACAACACCACTGCCTCAGGGTATCTTGTAGCATAATATACTACCACTAGGATATACTTTTTCCCTGTGAACTTAGGGTACTCAGAGGCCCCACAATATTCATAGCCACTCTCTGAACTGGCTCCTCAATCACAGGCAAAGGGATCAAAGGAGCTTTCCCCTTGTCTCCTGCCTTGTCTACCTTTTGGCACTGCTCACAGGTCCTGCAGTATCCTGTTAAATCTGTGGAAATTTCAGACCAATAGTAGTTCTGCATGGTATGTCTCTTTGTACATTTTATGCCTGTATGACCTGCAAAGGGAATATCATGGGCTATGGCTAGAAGTGTCAGAAGGTTGGCTCTAGGCACTACCAACTGCTATATCCTCTCACCTTCTAGCCCTCCTTCAGGGGTCCACTCTCTATACAGTAACCCTTTGTCCCAGTATACAGAATCCCCCTTCCCTTGAAAATCAGGTGATTCACTAGCTAACTCTCACAGGCCTTATAATGTAGGGTCCGGGAGCTGAGCCTCTCTCAACTCTCTCTCTTTGTAACCCTTCCCAGCTCCCCTTCCACAGGAAGTCTGGTATCCTCTGACAGCGGTGCCTCACTGTCAGCCTGGGTACTACTAACCTCTGTCCTTGCAGTCACTCTGTCCAAGGGAACATCAGTACCCACAAGCAGCTGTGGCTCACCTTCAGTCTCACTGATACAGGGTATCCCCCTCCCTGAAGTAACCACCTCACCAGTCCTGGCTGCAAGTGTGTCTGGGTCTCCCCCCGGCTACCAGACCCACATGCTTGTCTCCAAGCCTGACTGCATGTAACTGCATGAACACATGGTACTGCATTATTGAAATCATTCCCTATCAGTACCTCTGCAGGGATATCCTCAAACACACCTACTTGCTGGCTTCCTTTTCCATCTTCCCAGTCAAGGTGAACCTTAGCCAAACATATTTGGAATGGGGTCCCTCCTAAAGCTCTGACTGAAGTAGACTGCCCAGGCAAGTAGTGCTTCTCTGTGACCATTGCAGGCTTCACGGGTCTATATTATAACATTGAAGTCTTAAAACTTTGAATGTTATAATACTGACCCCAATTTAGCAAATGCTTGAAATAGCGAAGCTGCAGAACACAGAATATTTTCCTAGGGAAAGTATTCAGTGGGCCATTTCTGTGGCTTCGCTATTTCCTTGACTGTGGTGCAAAGGTGACGGATAACATTAAGGTAAGTGTGCGAATGGACTGAGGTAAGATGAGTGTGTGATAGGGACCTTAGGGATAGGGAGCGGGTAAGCTGAGTGTGTGATAGTTAGGGACCTTAGGGTTAGGGAGAGGGTAAGGTGAGTGTACGATAGTTGGGGACCTTTGGGTTAGGAGGCAGGTAAGGTGAGTGTGCGTTAGTTAGGGACCTTAGGGTTAGGGTTGGGTTAAGGTAAGTGGATAGCTAGTAGTGTATGTATGGTTTATTGTAGGGTTCTGTGATGTGTGTATGTGTGGATTATGTATTTTGGTGTGCTTGTGCTGTGTGTGTGTATTCTCGGAACAGCAAATTTTTTCCAAGGGAAAAAATTCGCTGTTCTGAGCATTCGAGTATATCACATTTTGAGATTCCAAGGTTGAGCTTATGGTGTTCGACATTTTTGAATTTCGATAATGTGATATAGACCCGGCTTCACAATGGTTATTTCAAAGGCTGTGTCTTTCTTAGCACTGGCAGGGGCGGCTCGTGGCATCGGGCTGCCGGACTGCAGCCCCCTCAAAATAAAAAATAGAAAGAAAAATAAAAAAAAAATTATTGTTTGAAATTTCGCGGACTTCGCGCATGCGCAGTAGTCCCGACTACTGTTGGTCTATGCACATGCTCAAGGCAGTCCGGCAGTCCCCATAGGGGGACACAAGGAGACGTCTGTGCACTTTTAAAGTGCACAGACTCGCTAGGATTATGGGTCGCGTCCAGACTGCAAGAGCAGCAGTCAGGACAGTCTCATCGTCGAGAAGGAGCATTGGGATCTCGTCGGGCTTTGCTTGGGATCTCACGGGTCTTTGGAGTATTGCACGGGAAGGATGTACGTTAGCTGGATATATTCAGGTAAGTGTATGGTGCTTTTTACCTTTATTTTACAATGTTTATACTGGATTGTGTGTGTATGATGCTTATGCTTTACTGGTGTGTGTGTGTAAATGCCCCAGGTGCTTATGGTGGTGTGGTAGGGAATACCTCAGGCTTGAACCCTGTACCCTGTATGCAGGTGTTAAAGACTTGAGTTCCCTACCCACCACCATTTGTAAAAAAATTGCAGATTTTTGCCTCATATTCGATCTGATCTGTTCCTCATAATATCTGTGGTTTGTAAATGTTGTCATGCTTAATATTTGATGGTGTAGTAGTAGCATTGTTGCCTCACAGCTGCAGGTTCTTGGGTTTGATTCTTGGCTGGGGTTCCTTCTTTGTGGGGTCTGTATCTTCTCCCTGTGTTTGTGTGGGTTTGCTTTTGTGTCCTCCCATGTTACAAAGACATGTCTGCATTATTTCTTCCTGGGCCTCTGCTGAAAATTGTTTATTTGTTCCAAGTCAGACTGTACTGATTAAAAAATGTTAAATAAAATTGACAGGCATTTGAATTTCAGAATTAAGGGTTTCTGAATGTTTAATTCCTTGCATATTTGATGGTGCAGTGGTAGTATTGTTGCCTCACAGCTATAGGTTTTCTGTTTTGATTCTTGGTTGGGGTGGCTTCTGTGTGGAGTCTGCATCTCCTCCATGTGTTTGTGTGGATTTGCTCTGGTGCCCTGCCATTTTACAAAGATGTGTCTGCAGTTTTAATCCCTGCTGAAAATTGGTTTTGTTCTGTCTGCAGTAAAATTGACAGGCATTTGAATTTCAGACTTCAGGTTTCTGAATGTTTAATTCCTTGCATATTTGATGGTGCAGTGGTAGTATTGTTGCCTCACAGCTATAGGTTTTCTGGTTTGATTCTTGGTTGGGGTGGCTTCTGTGTGGAGTCTGCATCTCCTCCCTGTGTTTGTGTGGATTTGCTCTGGTGCCCTGCCATTTTACAAAGACGTGTCTGCAGTTTTAATCCCTGCGTCTCTGCTGAAAATTGTTTTTGTTCTGTCCGCAGTAAAATTGACAGGCATTTGAATTTCAGACTTCAGGTTTCTGAATGTTTAATTCCTTGCATAATTGATGGTGCAGTGGTAGTACTGTTGCCTCACAGCTATAGGTTTTCTGGTTTGATTCTTGGTTGGGGTGGCTTCTGTGTGGAGTCTGCATCTCCTGCCTGTGTTTGTGTGGATTTGCTCTGGTGCCCTGCCATTTTACAAAGACATGTCTGCAGTTTTAATCCCTGCGTCTCTGCTGAAAATTGTTTTTGTTCTGTCCGCAGTAAAATTGACAGGCATTTGAATTTCAGACTTCAGGTTTCTGAATGTTTAAGTCCTCGCATAATTGATGGTGCAGTGGTAGTATTGTTGCCTCACAGCTATAGGTTTTCTGGTTTGATTCGTGGTTGGGGTGGCTTCTGTGTGGAGTCTGCATCTCCTGCCTGTGTTTGTGTGGATTTGCTCTGGTGCCGTGCCATTTTACAAAGATGTGTCTGCAGTTTTAATCCCTGCGTCTCTGCTGAAAATTGTTTTTGTTCTGTCTGCAGTAAAATTGACAGGCATTTGAATTTCAGACTTCAGGTTTCTGAATGTTTAATTCCTTGCATAATTGATGGTGCAGTGGTAGTATTGTTGCCTCACAGCTATAGGTTTTCTGGTTTGATTCTTGGTTGGGGTGGCTTCTGTCTGCATCTCCTCCCTGTATTTGTGTGGATTTGCTCTGGTGCCCTGCCATTTTACAAAGACGTGTCTGCAGTATTAATCCCTGCGTCTCTGCTGAAAATTATTTTTGTTCTGTCTGCAGTAAAATTGACCGGCATTTGAATTTCCAACTTCATGTTCTTCAGAATACATAGTAGCACAACCTTTTTTTTAGCAATTTTCTAAGTTTATAAGATGAATATTTTAAATTTGTCCCTATTTTTGGGACTGTATTCCCCCATTATTGGCTTCGTCCAGGTTTTTGTGCTAAGGTTGACAGCTATGGCAAGAACTGAATTCACTGAATATGTTTGAGGGCTGTATTCCCTCATTACTGGGTTTGTCCAGGTGTTTTGTACTAAGAGGTTGACAGCTATGGTGAGAACTGAATTCACTAAATGATAGCCATTTAAGTTTCAGTCTTTCTCTCTTTTACAAAGCAGCTGATGTGGCGTAGTGGTATGTTACTCTGACTGCTTTTTGCTCAGGGACCTTGGCAGTAAAATATATGGTGGCAACACAACATTTTATTCTAGCAACTTTCCAAGATTATACAAGCAATGTTTAATGTGTCCCTGTTTTTGGGCTTTTGACCCCCCCCCAATACATTTTGGCTTTTTCCAGTTTTCTTGAGCTGCGAAGTTGAGATGCAGTTGAGTATTGAGTAGATTTTACAAGGAGCTGAGAGCTGCAGGGGAATAGAAGTTTAGTGCTTTGCCAAGTTAATACTATAGCACAACAGGTTGTGTACTTGCTTTTGATGCAGAAGGCTGTGGGTTCTACTCCCACAAGGGGTAGATGCTGCCGTACTGAGAATGTTCTCCTTGGTGAAGATACTAACTATGAGTTCGTTATCAGTTTGCCATCCATTTCCTCTTGCAATATTATTACTAGCTTATCATTTTTTTAATGTAATATAGGCAATTTATTCCTGAGGGGCAACAGACACTTTATTTTTCGATGAAACCATGAAATATAAAGGTGATTGCTAGCAGCAACTGCTTCATTAGTTACAGATTTCTTTAATGTGAAATTATTTAGATGACTGACTTCAGAGATTGTGCATATTTACTAATAATGGACTGTAGAATTGTGCATATTTACTGATAAAGGTGGACCGTAGAATTGTGCATATTTACTGATAATGGTGGACTATAGAATTGTGCATATTTACTAATAATGGTGGACTGTGGAATTGTGCATATTTACTAATAATGGTGGACTGTAGAATTGTGTATATTTACTAATAATGGTGGACTGTGGAAGTCTGAGTAGACTTTTTTATGATAAATGTTCTCAAATGGGCAGTTTTGCCATTATGGATGCATATGGTTTGTTTCATTGCTTACTGGAAAAAATGTTCAAAACAAATTTAAAACACCCTCTAACAAGTGTACTGTATTGTACAAGGAATATAATTTTAGTACAATGAGGAAGGTGTATCAAAGAGCACATGTATGTTTCATATGCAAGGAGCCTATGATTCGAAAACAGACCAAAATTAATCTTTATCTGCCACTGGCAAAATGTATTTTCTTTGAATGTGGGTTTCAATGCTGTTTCAATGAATGTGAGTTTCAAGGGCAGAGAAGTTTTAATGCTAAGTTTTCATTGTGAGACTGCATTGCTTTGTTTTACAGATGACTTAGTGTTTGTGCTGTAAAATACAAAATAAAACTTTCAAATGAAGTCCAACTCATCATAGAAGTAAAGCAGTATGCACATTAGTGTTTATGGTAAATGGAGTGAAATAGCCAAGTATAATGGTTCATTGGAATGGCTGCAGAGGCTCCATTCAACCATTATTTTGTCAGGGGGGGAAGGGCAGCAAACTCAGACAGGCCCAGCTGAACTATACCTCCCAACTGTCCAGATTTTCAAAGAATGAATAGATTTTTGCTTCTTATTTTTGGTTTGTTGTTCATAAAATTTGTAGTTTTAATTACTAAATGATTTGCCAGAAGTCACTCAATAATAAGTTTCAGACTTCATAACCTTCAGAAAAATGCATGTTAAAATAAGAGCTGTTCTATCAACTGTCTCAATTTATACAAGAGCAATTTTTAGTACTGTTTATATGTGCCCCCAATATATTTGGCCTTGTTCAGATTTACTGCATTAAAGGTTGAGAGGTACATGCAAATAAATTGCTTTATAGAATTAGGCATAGCCAACCTCTCAACTGTCCCCAATTTTTGGCTCAAAATGTTGCTCTTCCCCCTTATAATCCCTCCAAAAATAGCAATTTTGGAAGAAAACATGGAGGGTTTACAATTAAGAAATAACTGTAATAATCAAAGTTATAGATTACTTGAAATGCATGTAGATTCTTTTATATTTTGTCAGCTGCTCAAGGTAGCAGTACTAATATTAAAGTGTCCCTTCTTTGACAGGTAGCAGCTGTATTGTGTGTCTATTTTATATTTTTGCATCACATTTTTGGTCCATTTTTCATAAAATTGTGTTTTTTGGCAAATTAGTGACAAATCACTAAAGACTGAAGTTGGAAAATGACAGACATTTGAGTTTCAGATTTTATACCCTTCAGAAAATTCATACTAATGCAAGACCTATTCTATTATCTTTCTAAGTTTATTAGAGCAATATTTAAAAATTGTCCTTATTGTTGGGCCTTTGCCCCACTTCTGTGTATGGCTTTGTCCAGATTTCTTGCTCTTGAGGTTGAGAGGTATGACAAATGTGTCAGGGCCATCACAGTCAGCCAGAGAGATTTCAAATTGTGACATGCTTGTTGCACCCCACTCCCCATGTAGTGACTCTGGATGTGTCCAAGCAAGGCAAGGAGTAGTTGTATCTACCTTGGATGGGGAGGACACACTGCATAAGTACTACAGTGGATTTTCATCTGTCCTTGATTTTGCAGAATGGTCTGGTTTCTGTCATATTTTTGTACTGTTGATTTATGCTTATTACTCAGATTTATGCTTATTACTCAAAGTGCCTGTTGCTCTGTGTTTTTAAGTAGCAATGCTTTAATGACCATAAGGTAAGCTTGTCTGAGATCGTAAGATGCAAGTAAGCTTTAATAAGCATACTGTTAAAGAATTGCCAACATTGAAAGCCTTTCTGTTGTTGCCATGCAGAGAATACTTGACTAGATAATGTATAAGCCTTGGGTATTAAAGGACAGGATTCCATTATTTTAAAAAGCTCATTACACTTGTTGGAGACTTCCAGTCATCTCTACAGACTTTACCCGTAAACTAAACAGAATGCCAATCATGTGTGGTCCATAACCTGTACAGTAATCCTTTAAGCAATGTATCTTGAGCTTGTTTCTTGTTTGCTTTTCATTTTTACTTTTATCATGTTTTCCCCATGAAACAAGTTGTCAGGCAGCAGGTCTTTTTGGATAAGAAACATTTTTACAAGTGGGGGCATCACATAGATTTCTACTTTCAGCATGTTACTTGGTACTTTAATAAAGCTGAATATATTATAATTAGGACTGCAGTGCAAGGAGAAGTGGTTTGAGTTGAGTGCTTCTGGTTTTTCTTATACTTGATTTTGACTGGCATTCCAGTAATGTATTTAAAAAGTAATTTATTTTTTCATGCCTCACAACCTTTTGTTTCCATCTAGATATTAAGTAAGCTGTCATGCAGCCAATGCATTGAAATATTTTTATTCTTCTACACTTATTTTTGTCTTGATTGGACTTTCATAATGATGGTTTGCCACCCAGGGCAGCGTATTTAATTAAAGTTAGTTTTTTGTGGTTTTGTGCATAGCTCCTCCCCTTTCTGGTTGACCACACCCCCTCCCCTTGACTCCACCCATTCAGCTGTCTCCTGCAGCCCCCCTGTGATTTGAAGTCACCAGCCGCCACTGAGCACTGGTCTCTTTGCCATTCACTAAGATAGGATATATCCTCTTGTGGTAGTTTGGTACCCTCGTTTTCTCAAGACAACCTACTGTTGGCATTTTGTCATTCCTACTTACTAGCTCTCCCACCTTTTGTCCTCCACCTTGCCTCCATGGACATCTATATGCTACATGGCCCCACTGGTTGCATTCAAAACATATAAACCTAGGTCCTGGACATGTACCTGGAGTAGTGGCTTCCCCTGCTACTGTCAGATTCTGTTGGGACAGGCTGGGCTGCCCACCATGGGTTCCCTTAAGACCCATGAACAGCACTGGGTGTACCTTTCCTGTGCTATGATGCCCTGCTTGCTAGGTATAGGTCTTGCTTCTTCCCCAACTCATCTGTAATAGAGCATTGTCTATCAGCTAACCAGATTCTCATGTCCTCAGGCAAAGTACTAAGAGCTTGTTCCCTCACCAAAAGGTCTGCCAGCCCTTCAAAAATGGTGACCTGACATCCACTCACCCACCTATGAAAATAAGTGCTTAGTTCAGCAATATATTCACACACACTTTCATCTGCCTTGCATCTATGCTCAGGAAACTTTTTCCTATAAGCTTCAGGTGTTAACTTAAATAAATCTAGCCAACAGTTCTTTACAACATTATAATTTAAAAAGTCATTATCAGACAGTTTCGATATAACATTTACAGCTTTACCATGGAGTAAGGGGGTCAGGAGCCGTACCCAGAGCCCTTGGTCAACATTATACTGTTTATATATCCTCTCAAACATATGAACGAAACTATCAAAATTATCAAAATTATCCCTCTCTGTAAACTGTGGAAGAAATTTACTGACCTTTATTGCTTCTGGGGTTCAGTTACTCCCTTTCCCATTACCTACATGACTCTGGTGAAGAATCAGCATCTCCTTTTCATGTTGCCTCTGCCTCTCCTTCTCCTCAGCTTCTAGGCATAGCAGTCCTCAGTCTCTAGATGCCTTGGTCTCTCTGCTACTTCCATTTCCAAACACTTGGCCTCCAATGCAAGTCTCTAACTCCAGATGGATTTTTAAGTCTTCTGTAGAAAGGTTGAGCTGTTCATTCTCTGATTGTTGTATATCTCTACAGCCAGTCTGATTGTCCTCCTGGTTGCTATTCTCTGATGCAGCTGTGACTAAAGCTGCAATCATGTCTGGTTTAGTCAGGTTTCTATGCACAAGTCCTTTAGCCTAGCACATCTCAGCCAACTGGCTCCTTGTCAGCTTGCCATACTCCTCTGATGACATGCTTGCCTACTCTCCCTGACTAACTAAGCTAAAAAAAGAATAAAACAATTGTGATATGAACTCTGAATGTTCACTGCATGGCTGATTTAGAGTACAAAAACACCTTCAGTGATCACTGTACACAAGCTACAGGAATTCAATATCCACACCACTACAAGCCAATTAATATGTTATGCGGCTATCTTACTGCAATCAAACAATTAATATTTGATGTGGATATCCCACCACTGCCAAACAATTAATATGTGATACCCCTGCACTGGCCCAGTAATCAAGGAGCCTCAATCCTCACCACTAACACCAGTGAGGAATGCACAAATTGGGTGGATGAACAGTACACACACAGTAAAGTACAATTTCTCTTAAGAGCATACAGAGATCACAGTCAGTCCGGGGCTAGCTTCTCCCTCTTTTTCCAGATCCCCAATAAGACTCCTCACTGGCACAGCTATAGTGTCAGCCAAGTGGTCAAGCTGAAACATCCAGCACCCTCTCTGTCCAACCAGTGCTTCATGTGCCTACCTAAGTAGCTGACATACACACAGTTTGAGATTTGATTTATATACAAACACAAGGACACTCCTGGGGATGGCTGGCACAGATTCACTAGCTATGCCCCCTTCTGCCCAGAGTATAAGGTAGTACCAACTGCCACCAACCAGTACTTATCAGCTACCAAAAGGCCCTTACAAAGGGTGGCCAATTCTATTGTGCCATGTCACCGCTATCCCAAATGGTAAGTGTGACTGAGACTTGAAGGCTATTGGAGTGGCTTGTACAGTATCACCAAATACATATGCAAGTACACTAAGAGCTTATATATCTCTATACAAAACCAGCCACGATTAATAGGTTTAAATATATTTAATAATAAATAATAAAAGCACAAGACAATACTCATTAACTCAACACAGTGACAATAGAGAGTTCACAATCACAGGGAAAACTTTAAAATAACATAGCAGGTCAGTCTCATATAAAAGCAGAAAACCTCTAACTAATCTTGCTATATTCCTATCTATCTTTAAGAGAAATTATGTTCTAAATAACATACTTACAGAGCAAGTCAAAGTACTGGTGATGTCAGATATGGAATAAAATACAAATGCACTCTCTTTCTCTGAGATAGTTCTTAAATTGATACTACACATTACTGCTGAATCATCTCAGATTACATCATTCTTGTCACCTCTGTCTAGTTCCCAGGCTAGCAGGAACTTATGTTTTTAACATGTCTCTGTTAATAATACTTGTCTCTCAGAAGCTGACAATTCTCTCTTAGAAGCTTGCCTGAAACTGAAAGTTGTAAAACAATTACTTTGGAAACCTATAATTACCTCTGTTTCCAGACAATAGAAAGAAACCTCTAGCCTAGACATCCTGTCACTTAGCTGAGATAAACTAGCTTTATAACACATCATAAAACTCTTTACTTATCAACTTATTTTCTTAGAGTTTTGCAAGTTAACTCTGCATATTCCAACTTTTACTAAGAAACCATACATTTGCATTGGCATGTAGTGTATACAAATTTGTGCTCCTTTCCAGCAGGGTACACTGTGGTTACAATCTTGAAGCTCAGTGCAGAACATATAGTTTTCTTACATTTTTAAGGCAAGCATACAAATCATATTACTATTCACAAATGACATATAATTATTTACAAAATTCTATCTAGCTGGGCTGGCAGTGTCATATTTCTATATAATTCATATTAATATTTTCAAGTGACATATAATTATTTGCAAAATTCCAGCTAGCTGGGCTGGCAGCATCTTAGTTTATCACAAAAGTGTTGGCAAGTGTAACTCAAAAGGTGAACCTTTCATCCATGCCAAAAGCATATGTGTTATGATAAAATATAACTGATCATAATTCTTTGTACTGCATGGAGCTTTATCTGCTATATGTACTATTAGTCACAGAAAAATATAGGAGCACAAAGTGTTTTATGGCTTTGAAGGCTTTAAACATTTAATGTTACCACACAGACAGTAGGCAGAAATGAAGCATCCCTCTGAGGAACTAATAATGGTTTGAAAAGCTTTAGATTTCACTCTGTCACAGTTTTTTGTTTAAAAGTGTGTCAAGGAGTGAACTAACAGCTTTTACAACTCATTTAACTTCTTCCTCTGTTCGGAGGTGGCTGGCTCTAGCCACTGTCACAATTTAGTGCAAGACTAGATCTTAACTGGGCTTAGAGTTGTTTAACTAAAACTTGTAAAGCAACTCTCCAGATATCAAAACAAATAAGTTGAAACTTAACTGCCAATGAAAAGGACTTCCCAAAAGTAACTATTAATTAAGTAATTATTAATAACTAAAGCATTTATTTTATTTTTGGGCAGTCCTTTTCATTGGCAGTTAAGTTTCAACTTATTTGTTTTGGTTTTATTGTATTATCCACTGTTTTTACTGTTGAAACTCTCCAGATATCAGAAAAGTGCATGTGGTGACCAGCCAATGCCATCCTACATTTTTTTGTTTTAGGACAATGCTTCTAGCCTCCATGAGGGATTGACTACAAGATGAGTCCCACGTATACTCTTCCTCCAACAATGGTCACTCCCATCCTTCCCTACCAGCACCTCAAATCCTGAGCTGCTTTTCAAAACGGGCAGGGGGGCCTGATCATATATATATATATATATATATATATATATATATATATATATATATATATATCACCATCATATTGGTCATGTAGCTGGATAGAGTAGCTACAGGACATTAATAATGCACCACATACAGCAAAAGGAAATAGGCACACCTCTCTTTCTAGTGTGCAGTGCTCCAGTGCCTGTTGAAATTCCCTTCACCATAATAATAATCCTTGGAGCTGTAGAATTATATGTGCAAATAAAGAACATATATGGAAAGCCCGAAGCTGTAGAAACTCAATGTTCTCCCTACTCCACAGTACAGCATTCATACCATTAGTGTATATATATATATATATATATATATATATATATATATATATATATATATATATATATATATGGGTCTACCTGAGATAGTCGACAGCTGAGTTCATCGACAAGGAATTTGCGAGCGCCAGAAGATCGACAATCCAGAAGACAGACGCTACGGATGAAAATACCGACGCCGAGGATACCGACTTGGAAAAAGGCTGTGTAAGTATGCGGTGGTGACGGACGTTAGGGTGCGAGTAAGGTAAGTGTGGATATTGATGGTCTGTGGGGATAGGGGTGGGTTAAGTGATTTAGGGTCAGTGCGCGGGTTAGGTAAGTGTGCGGTGGTGATAGTGTTTGGGTTAGGGGCGGGTTAAGTGAGTTAGGGTTAGGGCCCGTGTTAGGTAAGTGTGCGGTAGTAGTATATTTTAGGTTAGGGGCAGGTTAAGTGAGTTAGGGTTAGGGCGCGGGTTAGCTGAGTGTGCGATAGTGACGGACCTTAGGGTAAGGGTTTGGGTTAGGGTTGTAGATAGTTGTGTATGTGAGGTTTAGTGTGAGTTTGTGAGGATTTTGGTGTGCTTGTGTTGTGTGTGGTGTTTGGACAGGGGATGTGTTTTGTTAGTTGATTGTTGTTATTGTGGTGTGTGTAGCGTATGAGGTTTCGTGTTTGTGGACCATCGGTTATTTGACTGTCAGGCTTGTTTATGGTTTGTCGATTATGTGGTGTCGATGTTTGCGTTGTCGGTGTTTTGCAGTGTCGGTTATGTAAACTAGATCCATATATATATATATATATATATATATATATATATATATATATATATATATATATATATATATATATATATATATATATATATGTAGCTGTGAAAGATAGGGGCACCATCCCATACATTTGGGGCACATGGAACAAGTGTTTGGAAGGTAAAAAGACCACATTTTGCAATTCCCTATCATTATGTTAAAATCATTATTTATTTTCATAGTAAAATGGCTCTCACTGCTGGGTCTCACACTTCCAATAGGGAGCCATAGTGCTGAATCTCACACAGAAGTCAACATTTCCAAAGGATGCTGGGAATCGGGTGGTGTTCAATTGTATCTGGTGCTAAATGTAAACAGCTTGCACTAAATCACATCCATCTTACACTTAGCAAGGACATTTTTTCTGGTTCACAGTAGACGTGAACTAAAAATTAGACACAAATACCACTTGCAGTTAAGAACAAGTGTTTTAACCATTTGGAATGAATTTTAACAGCTTCTGCACTACAGAACAGTTAGCCATGAAATGCTAACATTTGTTTTGTGTGTGTGTGTGTGTTTGTATTTATGTGTGCATGTATGCGTGCGTGTGTGTGTTTGTGTATGTGGGCTACGCGACAGTGAAACTATTAAAAAAGGAAAGCATCATGTTCAGTATAATAATGTGAATGGGTATGATATATAAAATGATGTAAGTCCATTATGCTGATCTACATTTGATTAATGAATGTCATTTCAATAAGTACTGCAAAGGATAAGCTGACACAATATATATGTATGTGTGAGTGTGTGTGTGTGTGTGTGTGTGTGTGTGTGTATATATATATATATATATATATATATATATATATATATATAAACACACACACACACATGCACGCGCATACACACCAATCTGCACTATGCAGGGAGGTATACCATGAATATGAATGAGTATAGAGATATGCCATTCATGGCATTTGCCTTATTAAGTGACTGCATAGCACTGGGGTCAGCTTCATCCCATAACATTATGGCTGACTGCTAGGTGATATGGCTGAACCATCCATTTTCTCCTCTTCATGTGCTGCAGGCCTTTGTTGATAACTACTGCTGAAGGCTCCACCTCCACCTCAGGATGATCTCCTCCTCACTGTTGTGCTTTGGAGTCTGATGTTCATACCTCTACCTTGCACATTAGTATGCAAGGCATACGGTGCCATGGTAACCCAGTAGTTTTCAAATCAATCGCATAAGGAGAAATGTCTAAAAACTGCACGTAGAATGTCTAGCACACATCATCATTCCAGCACTGTGAGTCTTTTAGTGTTAGTGTGACATTTCAGCTTGCTGAAAATGCCAGACATAGTGGGTGAGAGCTTAAAAATTCAGACTGCACAAGGTGGCATAGTGCATAGCACAAGCGGGACCAGTCCTTTGCAGTAGAAAATGAGTTGTTTCATGAAACCCCCTTAGTAATGATAGAATGAGCCTTGTTTATGATGAATTTCACAATAAGTTTAAGATACTATATATCTCTAAGACATAATGATTCTTATCTGCATCTATTAAAATTTGTGCAAATAACCTTACATATGAAAGTTGCAGCAGAACACACTTTTCTGGATCTCCTTTGCACAAGCATGCTCATCCATTCAGAGAACAATGTTTAGTTAATTTTTAATGTTTACTTTTAGTTTTCATTTAGTCAGCCTTAGCAACCAAGACATGCTATATTTCTTCTAGCATCTAGTATGGATTTGTTGTTGATTGCTTGCTGCTGTATTTTTGTACCTTGGTCGGTGTGCTAAAATGTTGTTTAGCTGGTTGTACATCCTTATAAGACATCTACAATATCAACAGTGACATTCATGTCATTATTTTTATTTTCTTCTTTCCTGCTGCATATTTTTTATATAAGCAGGGTAATTTTCTGTCCACGTATAAATGGGTATCTAACATAATCTAAGGGTAATTTTCTGTTCATGTGTAATTGGACACCTAACATAATATATCATCTGCAAATGACAGTGAAAACGTTCTGAATTCTTGTTTTGTATTTCATGTAACATTTGGAATGTCAGATGTACCTCTTATAATTATTTTTCTTCCCTTGACATGCCCAGTGCAGATCCAGTGGGCACTGGAGTTACGTAGAAATCCGTGTTGTTTTTTCTTTAGTTTTACTCTTAACTATTCAGGTTCCATCCTATTTATTAATTATCATACTTTGTTTTATATCTGAGGCTGTAACGAAGGCAAGAACTTCAGTGTAGTTTGATGCAGATTGACATTTTATGGCTAATTAAGAGTTTCTTGTAAAACAGTATAATATTACAAAGATTTGGAAAGATCCAGTTTATAACATTTGCACCTTGGGGCTTAATTGCTTGTAATTTAGTATTCACTCGCATTTTGGAGCAAGAAGTTATCTGACACAGCTTTGCAAAATGCAGATTAATTTTGTTCTGTGTGATTGGTTATTAAAGGCTGTTTAATGCCTCCTGGAAATAGAGGCTATATACAAGCAAGTGACATCATCAAATGGTTCCTACAGAACCATCGTACAATCTGCTTGTTAAGGGACTGACCCCCTTACATTAGTGCCATCACTGGAGCTTGCACTCTACAACTTTATTTGCACCCTCACCTCTCACATGGAAAGAGAATTTGTAATTTTTTAGGGTTCAGCTACAGGGCCAGGAGCAAGCACATAATCTTTGTATGGCTTCTCTGTAACTCAGTTTTCTGTGTCAAGTTCATGTTCTTTCTAAGCTACTTAAACATTCATATCAAGCTTTGTGCTATATAATAATATAATGCTTTTTTTAAAAAAATCTGAAAATGGAAGTTGCCCTCTGTGGTAAGACTGCATGACAGTCCTTTGCATTCCAGGCTTTTCAATAACTCTTGTTTGGTTCTAAGATTCTCTTTCATAAAGAAAGAGACATGCAGTGAGTTGACAGATAAGAAATACTTCACCAAATGTTATCACTGGCCTTTAATGATGGAAAACTGTTTGTCCTTCTTATTCTTATCTTAGTGGAATCATTTGGTGCCTATCCATACATTCTTGACTCTCAACTATTTTCTTATTCTGCAACCTTTATTGGAAGGTCATTCCATGCATCAAAATCCCTTGTATATGAAAGAAAATAACTTCCTTAGATGTTCTGTCTGTCCTCAGTTTATCCTCACAGTGTGCCTCTTTTCCTTGCGTAGCTCTACTTCTGAAAGGTGCTGCCTTGGGCTTTGATAATTCCCTTGAGATATTTAAAGGTTTCTATCATGCCTGCTTTTTTCCTGCCTTTCTTAAAGGGTATACTTATTAAAATCCGTAACTCTTTCTTTCTAAGCCTTCTGGTATATATTTGGTACCATTTTGTTGTTTTTCTTTGCTCAGCCTACATTCTGTCAAAATATTTATAGATGATATGGTCTCTAAAACTCTATGCAGTACTCCAGGTAATCTTTCCAGGTGTTTTTTTTTTTTTTACAGGGGAACCACTACTCCATCTTTATATTTATATATTTAACATATATGAGGTGAAAATCTCCAAAATAAGCATTCAGCACTGATAAGTAAAACACTGAAATATTCCTGTTGTATTTGATTACAGAAAAACAACAGTAAAAAGTCACAGTGCTGGACATTCAAATGAAAAAAAATCACAGACAATACACAGTGTTGGAGATTACAATAATAATAAACTCAATGACATATCACAGTGAAAAACGTTCATTTAAGAACATATTAACAAATCACAGTGCTAGTAGTACATGTATAGGAAACAAAAGTCTGTGAAAGAAAACAGTGTATACAGTTTCAGCAACCTGGCAGTCATTAGGAAAAGTGAAGTTCTGTTAAATAGTACATTCCTGGCATTTTTGGATGTGAGCACATAGCTGTTGTGGATTAAAAGTTAAGTGTCTAATTAGATTATAGCCACAGCCAGAAAAATTGCAACCCTTTAATCGCACCTCTCAAAGGACAAGGATAACAGTGGAACAAGGATGTTTGTGAAGAAATTGAGGGGAACAGTAGTTAAACAGAAACAGGAAGTTATTCCACATCTTTGAGGCATAGAAGTATTTATGCAGTTGCCTCTGAAGGCCTTTGCAAGTTAATTATATCTGACATGTTATCTGCCTTATGAACTGTGGTACATTATTCCATAATACAGGAAGCAAGTGCCTGGGAGAACTGTTTCCCGGAGTTTCTTTTCAGGATATTTATCTGAGATATATATTAGTTAACCTAAGATGTAGTAAAGAAATATAGTTTAGTTAGTGTGTTGGCTGGGGCACAATTCTTTTTTTGCAGTCTTGGCCCCACTGTCTACTGATCATGAGTCTCCTCTTGGCAAAGATACTCATTTGTGCTGTCATCACTGATAGTGAGAGATGGCCAGGAGAGGCCATTATTAAGACAGTCATCAGAGGTAGTTTGAAGATTTTTGATTTCTGGCCTAACTCTTTACTGCTTGGCTGAGCAGCAGAAGGTGGAAGTGCAATGGGTTGATAGGGTTGGTCGCCCATCATTTCTGCAAAGAATATTGCCGGCAGGCAGCACCATACTCTTCCATAAAGCACAGGAAGTGAATTCCCCAGACTCTAACAGAGAGACTACACTTTGCTATGTGCTCCCTGAGTAGCCACAACTCTTCTCTTCCCCTCAGGAGAGGCCAACAAGCAACACCTTTTCACGCCTCTCTCTCTTATTCAGATCCTCCAGTAACATGGTTGCTGATTAAACCCGGTCATCAAGGGGTGCAGTCAGGACTTCATCCCTCTGTGTCATGGAGCCAGGCAGGGAACAGTGTTTTATGGAGAGGTATTTTGCTCTTTATGGGGCTAGTTTTTTCTATTTGTTTATAAAAAAAAGTATTATTATCTTAGCATGGTTTTCATTTACTATGTACCCAAACTGTGCATGTTTACTGGAGAGGTTGTTAAAATTCATTTCAGTGCTCTGATCAGATGTGCACAGTAAGGTGGAATTCACTGCCATCTGAACTAGGGCACATTCACCTATATCCAGGTAGGAGAATAACAATGACCATTGTGGTATTACAGCCATCACATTCTGTAGTGCTGAAATGCCATTTGTCAGGCTGTATGTATGATTTAATACATTTGATATGTATGTGACAAACCTTTCTTATTTGCAATCATGATGGACAGGTTGACAGATGAGATCAGACAGGACTCCCCATGGACTATGATGTTTGTAGATGACATTGTGATCTATAGTGAGAGTAGGGAACAGGTGGAGGAGACCCTGGAGAGATGGAGATATGCTCTAGAGAGAAGAGGAATGAAGGTCAGCAGGACTAAGACAGAATATATGTGTGTGAATGAGAGGGAGGATAGAGGAATGGTGAGGATGCAAGGAGTAGAGGTGGCGAAGGTGGATGAGTTTAAATACTTGGGGTCAATAGTTCAGAGTAACGGTGAGTGTGGAAGAGAGGTGAAGAAGAGAGTACAGGCAGGATGGAGTGGGTGGAGAAGAGTGTCAGGAGTGATTTGTGACAGACGCAGTACCTGTAAGAATGAAAGGGAAGGTCTACAAGAGGGTAGTGAGACCAGCTATGTTATATGGGTTGGAGACAGTGGCATTGACAAAAAGGCAGGAGTTTGAGCTGGATGTGGCAGAGTTAAAGATGTTAAGATTTGCACTGGGTGTGACGAGGGTGGACAGGATTAGGAATAAGTATATTAGAGGGTCAGCCCAGGTTGGAAGGTTTGGAGACAAAGCCAGAGAGGCAAGATTACGTTGGTTTGGACATGTGCTGAGAAGGTATGCGGAGTATATTGGGAAAAAGATGCTAAGGAGGAAGCTACCAGGTAACAGGAAAAGAGGAAGGCCTAAGATAAGGTTTATGGATGTGATGAGGGAGGACATGCAGGTGGTTGGTGTGACAGAGCAAGATAAAGAGGACAGGAAGAAATGGAAACAGGTGATCCGCTGTGGCGACCCCTAACGGGAACAGCCGAAAGAAGATGATGATGATGACATGTATGTGACAAACCGGCACAAGGTCTTATTTCTGAAACTAAAGGAGATGAGCCTTTGTTTCAGCATACAGTGACCATGTATGTTAAAGGCTATGGGAAATTCTGGAAAGGCTGTGTCAGAGTGTTTTTTCCCATATCTGTTTGTGTGGGTACAAAGTCACAAAACTTAAGAATTGGTGTACTGGTGCAGTAACTTATTCTGAAACCATGTTGTATGTCCTAGTAAACCACATTCCTCAAGGTGCTATCAAACTTGGATATGAATTATTTATTTTTTTCCAGTAATTGTATGAATGGACTAAAGCATGATTTATAATTGCTACTTGGTGTAATTCATTTCCCTTAGGTATTAGAACAATTTCACTTTGCAGTCAGACTTCAGGCCCTGTTGCAATTTGTATACCTATTTATTTTAGCCATTTGGGGTTCTATTGATATAACAGAGGCTCATGGAAAATCATTTGTGGAAGCAGAATTGCCATCTTTGACTTGAGAGTAGAGTATTTTCACTATTGCACAGTTTGTCAACATGAATTGAAAGGCACTAGTTTTGCATATTACATTGTCACTAACTGCTTCACGTTGCATAGGGAGATTATTACTAGATTTTTAATTATTTTGAAAAGTGGATTCTAAAAATATTGGCATTGTCTTGGTGCCTCTTCAGGCAGAAAATAGATTGTTTTTGTTTGCCTTAGACTTCCTTGAGGAAGGGGTAGCAATAATGTAAACACACCCCATGGGCATTACTGTCTATGATGTATTGATGACTGCTCTCCTCTCCTCTTGGGCATAAGTGTGTATGTAGAACTAATGCTGCTGTTTGGCCTCTTTGAGAGAGTAACACTGTGCTGCAAAAAGAAAAAAAAAATCAAACCCTCTCCCCATGGGAGGAGAGCTTGCCATTAACCACTCAGGGCTAATCCCCCCACTGGCCTTCCAGATTACCAGGTCAGTAGTCAGTGCTAGATCACCAGCATTGTTATGGCTGCCCTACTTCTGTGTTAATGGACTGGGCAGTATGTAAATATGTAAGTTGTTTTTCTCTGTCAGGTATAGTATTGTTGCTTTCTATCCTTATCTAAGTCATGTGTATGAAAATGGTTTCTTGTATATTTCTTAAGTGATACAGCCTGCATCCCACCCTTTAATCATGGACTTTAGATTCTTGTTTAACTGTGGACGTTGTTCTTGTCTACATCTGATTAACCTGGCAGGAGCATGTTGTTTTCAAGAGGTTGACTAGAGTGTTAATTGGATGAAGTGCGCCCTCGAGTGTTGATATTCAGTGCAGTATATCTCAGTCGTTGTTTAGATGTTTTTCTGTTTATTCTAGAGATATTTTTTTCTAAGAGTTTAGATAATTTTGTATTTCATTAGATGATGCATGTGGTTTCATGGTAGGGAGCAGAGGTGGGGAGGTGGCCACTTATATGGTTAACCAAGAAGCCTAGCAACCAATCTGTGGCTTCTCTTCCAGTGGGTGAGGTAATAAGTTAGGCTATACTGGAGAACACTGGACCTTGCTTAAGGATAGGTCCAGAACCATAAGTGACTTGGTTATGCTAGCAGACAGAATTGTCTGTTGCTCGGTAACAACCTTAGTGTTTTTTAACCCACATATTCCAGTATTATTTTAGATAGACAGCTAGGCAACTAGATAGGTATATGGACAGATAGATTAGATTAGATTAGATAGGTAGGCAGATAGATAGACAGACAGACAGATAGATAATTTCATTTATATGTGGGGGATGCACTCCTTAACACATTTAACCTTTGAATTTTTCTTTTAAAAATGTTGAGTATGGGATGTTGACGTTGTACAGGTCCTCCCACTTACAAACAGAATTGACAGAATAGCCAAATACATTTGTTTGGCAGCTCTTCCTAAATCAACTGGTTGCACATATATACTGTTGCTAGGAAACCTCCAATCTTCCAGTCTTTAGAGATGTCACGATGCAATAATCAATACTGCCAGCATATCAGTCTGACAGCTACATAAATACATTACCTGGGGGTCAGTCAGGAGCATTATGTTCATTTCTACTGTTCTGGTGTATGGGGTGTTAAAATAACCCAACAGGACCACTTTCTCTTTACAAGACATTATTTACTAAGTGTACTGTTTTGCCAGTTTTGAGGTGCACATATTTTGTTAATTACATTTTCTGCATATTAATATTTATTCTGCCAGATCTTCTCATCCAGGAATATGCATGATGTACAGATACAGTCTGCTTACCTCTACTCTCCTTACTCTATATGTAGTTATTTGAGATTTTGAAAACTTTAGTCATGTTATTCAGACAGCCAATGTGCTATTTCATGTTTTTAGAATTTAAATGTACAATCCTAATTCCTTTAGCTTTACGTTCTACTTATCAAAAATACTTTGTCCTATGGAAAACATTCTATTTGACCTGGAAACCACATATTCAATTGCTTGTTGTATAGTATTCTTCAAATATCAGGTTTCAGTAGGACTAGTCTTGACTTTAAGATTCCTTTTCAAAACCAGTATTCCTAACACTGAATCGGTGGTTGTACCCATTGCATTTCAATGTACAAAAACAGTAATGCCCAACATTGTGGTCATTATGTGGAAGCAATAGACCACCCAGAAATGTTATGATGCCTGAAGCTGCAGGTGGTGGGCCTTCTCACTTCTGGAAGGGCTCCTATTTTCCTGCCAAGCCACCTTGCCAGGCATATTGAGGTCACAAATGCTCTTTTTTGAGGGTGATTTTTTTTTTACCTGCAAGCTGTTTCTGTATTTTTCTTTGTGTTTTTGAATAAAATGAGTCAGTCAAGAAAGCAATGAAACATAACACATACCAGATATAAAATGTAAAAGATGCAAAACAAAAATCACTGTTTATATTTTTATGTGAGGTTTTCTGTTTATGCAGGGTATGATAAGATAAAATGTTTCCCTATAAGCACCTTCTACCTCTCCGTAAGCCTTCAGATAGATTGTGTTGTTTTATACCTATATGGTTGTCTTTATTTGCCAAGTGTCATAATTCTAAGCAGTTCTACAAAAAATAGTCCTTCGTAGATATCAAGTCTGAGTGAGTTCCTTTCAGGTGCCTAAACCTGATTGTTCATTTTTACTTTGATCAAGCATGTTTGCTTCAACCATTGTTTGGCCATATTTGTGCGCTCATTACATATTCTGCTGATATGACATGTGGCCTTATTTGTAGTCTGGAAAAGTGAACTCTTAGCTCATGGCATATCATTTTTCTATGTCTTAACTTATCACACTTTTTTCAGGCTGAAGTGATTGTGTTGTGAGTATATTAAAGTGAGGGGAGTGTGGTGGATGTAGGTGGATAACCTCCCTGCAAAAGCATATGTTGTGATTTTGTGCAGTTAATAACTGCACAAAACTAGTTTTATTTCTAGCACCTCTTATTTGATATTATGGGTACTTCAGTGACTAGCTTTGTGCAGGTTTTGCCATACAGCTGGTCTAGTCTTAGGGGGTTGTATTATCAATACAGTAATTTTTAGAGTTGGTTGTCTTTCCAAAAGATATTATGCATTTTTGGGACTGAGATTTAGACTGTGACTCTGGCACCAGGTACAACTCTGTGTCAGGTAATTTTGGAGGATGTTTTTGTCTTTGGAGGATTCTATGACTGTATCTAGTTTGCAATTACCTGTTAATTTGGTCAGCCAGAGGTCTTTGACATTGACCTTGACTTCAGAGAAGTAGATGCCAAAAAGGAGAGGCCCCCACACTAAGCCCTGGGGGACTATGCTAGTGACTGGTCTTTTTGTGGAAGTAGATTGACCTACGCTAACTTCTTGTGTCCTGTCTGTGAGACAGTTGACTATCCAGTGAATGACAGGGGTTTATACCTAATTTTGTGAACTTGTCTACACCACCTGAGTGAGGTGTGTTGAATGCTTTGGCCAGTTTGAGGTAAGCAGTATGCATCGTTTTGCCTCATCCATTGCTTTGATGACCTTGAGGAAATCCACCAAGTTAAGTAGGCATGACCTGCCCCTGATGAAACCAAACTGGACAGCATCCAATATCTGAAGGCTTACTATGTCAATATTTATCATGTCCATGATTATTCTTTGCATGGTCTTACATACGAGGCTAGTCAGGCTTATGGTATGATAGTTTCCTGGGTCTATGGATCACTCTTTTGCAGAGGGATAACAGCTGCACACCTCCACTCACCTGGCATGAAGCCTGCTTGGTGGTTACAATAGAATAGTGTTTCTAGTGGCTCTGACAGTCCATGTTTCATACTATTCACACCCTGGAATATTGTCAGGTCCCATTGATGCAGTATTCCCTACTGATAAGTGGATGATCTATGGTTGGGGATATTTCCCGATAGTTGTCTGGGGAAGAAAGTAGGGTAAAATTGGAGCTGAATTTATTGGCCAGTAGATTTGCTATATCCTCTGGCTCAGCATAGGTGTCTTCATTTACAATGAGTTTGGCACATGGTTCTGTAGCTTCTTTGGGGATTTGGACATAGGTAAAGAATGTCTTGTGGTTGTCCTTAGCCTGGAGGCTACTTTTACCTCAGATTTGTTTAGGTAGACTTAATTAGTCCCTGCGTTGCTTATTTAGTTTGATGAGAGAGTTCTTACCTTGCTGGGCATTGCATTTTCTATTTTTGGCTATGATTTTTTCCTTTTATTATATAACCTGTTGATGTTGGGTTTCTACCAGGGTGGCTTGTTTTTTACATTTTTCTGTGCTTATTTCAAGAAGGAACTGCTACCTCTGTGCAGCTGTATACATGATTTTTTTTGTGAATGACTCTGCATAGACAGTGGTGTTCCCTGGGTTTTGAGGGATTTTAAATTTTGGAAGGGAGTCACTTAAAGGTAGGAAGCTTGTCTTGGAATAATTTCTAAAAATCCAGTGTTACCTGGTATCTCAGATTTTATTTTTATTTCCAAGGAGACAAATTGATGGTCTGACCTGACCAGTGAACACATTAAATGTGTGGTGGTGCAACATTCCACCATGTTGGTGAGGAATAGGTCATGGATGTTGCTACCCCTCATGGGTGTAAGGACTAGTTGGTCCAGGGAATTCCTATTGACAAAGGCCAGGAATCTTTGTGCCTGCAAGTTTGATGTTGTGTATGATTCCCATTTTGTAGTGGGGTAGATGAAGTCACCCATGAGAATGATGTTGGGGGAATGCAAAGTGACTCAAGTTCATTTAAAAAAGTAGTATGGATTTCATGGGTCATAAAGGGGGACCTAAAGCTTGCAAAGATATAGGAAGGGACTTTGCTTGTGGTGAGTTGTACGTGTAGGAGCTCAACTGTGTCCTACTGCTTAACCAACCTTGAGGTGAGATTTTTTTGATGTAAATTGGGACACTTCCATCTTTTGTACAAGTTCTGATAATATATTTGACTTTTTAGTGATATGTCTATAATCATTTCCCTGTAGTTAACAACAAAAATAATAGAAAATTGCTTCCATGTATCCAAGTCCATTTTTAGCTTTACTTCTGCCATGTCTGGGGTAAAGCATACGATGTTATAGGTTCATAGGTTCCATAAGTACTAGGCTGGCTGCCCTTGCAGGCCATTTTAAGCCCAGCCAATTTCCCTTTTTGTGCCTGAAATAACCTATCCCACTTGGTTATAGATTGGTCCTACCCATCCCATGTTCACTAATTATATATTGCCCCTAATGAGAATAACTGGGATCATACTATAGATCATTTTAAGGGATCCATGCATGGAATAAAGCATTTAGGAGCTGCATCTGTCCATTACTAGTACAGGAGGCAGTCCTGGGTTAAAGTTTCTGTTTCTTATCCATAGATCTAAGTTGCACTTGAAAACGGGCAGGGATGAACATTGTTTCATGTGGATGGGGAGTCTGTTCAATTACAGCTGTATCCTGTGCAAAATTTACCTGTCCCTCAAAACCATTTTGTTATTATTGCAAAAGAGATTTAGATCCTTAAACTAAGTGATTATTATGCCATTTGACTTGCTGATGTGCAGTAAATCCATCTGTAATGGATCATAGGATGCTTTGTATGCCAGACACAGGTCAGTTCTTAGCAGTCTGTAGGATACAGAGTATAGTGACAGGGCTTTGAGTCAGTCCATGTAAGACATGTTATTTAGGCCTTGTATCCTTTTAGTAAGGTATCTCTTTGGGTATTCCAATTGTTGCATGTGTCTGGACAGATACATGTCAACGGGGTCATTATATTTAATAACTGGCCTAATGAGGGCTGAGTAAAGGGCGACAATGACATCCCTAGATCTAGATATAATCTTTTTGTTTGTAAACTGTGCAATATAGAAGGACTTTCTTACAATAGTAGACACACGATGGTCAAAAGTTAAGTCACTGTCTACATAAGCTCCCAAATCTCAAACAACTGGGTCAACTCTTAGGGGTATATTATTAGTGTGGCACTTCCCTGGGATAGGTGACTTCCCAAAGGATACAATAATTTATTTTTTGGAATTTAGTTTCAGACCATGATTTTGACACCAGTTATTTATTTGAGACAAGGCTTACTGCAGAATAGCTATGTCATAAGGGGATTCAATGACTGCTTCTAGCTTGCAGTCATCTGCAAACTTAGTCAGCCAGAGCTCTTTGATATTGTCATTCCTTCAGAAAAGTAGATGGCAAACAGGAGAGGTCCCAGCACAGAACTCTGAGGGACTCCACTGGTGACTGGTCTCTTTTTGGGGGTAAACTCCCCTAATTTTATTATCTGTCTTATATCTGTGAGCCAGTTGGCAATCCAGTGGGTGACATAGGGGTTTATTCGCACTTTATTTAGCTTTTCTACTATGCCTGTGTGGGGAATTGTGTCAAAAACTTTGGTCAGGTCGAGGTGTGCAGGTTACACCATTTTACCTTCATCCATTGCTTTGGTGACCTTGTCAAAAAATCCACCAAGCTGGATAATACTAACTGAGATGGATCTAGTGTTTGGAGGTTCCCTATGTCCTGATTGATTAATTTTATTGTTAAGTCTGGCCAATACCCACCAGACTGCCACCAATTAAATGTGATGTCTGGCCAAAATCCCACAAGACTGACAACAATAAATTGTGATGTCCCTTACTATCCTGGGTCAGTAACTAAGGAACTTCAGTCCTCACTACTGACTCCAATATGTGACTGTCACTTAAACAGGAGTAATATTTCACAATTTACCACTAACAGCACATCAGAAACACACTCAATAATGTGGGACTGTATACCTCTGTCCACCCCTAATGTGACTCCTTATTACACACTTCAGAGCAATGTGCTCCAGTTTAAGACCTCGGATACACTCACATTCAAAGTAAATGTAAATCTCACACATCCAAACTCTTTTGGGAAAGCCTAACAGAGATTTCCAGCTGTGTCCCTTTCCCAAACTAATACGGTAATGCTGCCACCGATCAGAGTGTCTTCATGCCCTTCTAAAGGAGGGTCCAATTATGAAAATTAAATATCAAAGTAAACGATAGCTATGACCAGATGTGGCCAGGCCTTCAAGGTAACCTGGGGAGTATCAAACAGGTATAAGCACTCTCTAATCTCCAAATAAAAACACTGATTTCCAGACACAATGTAAAGTAATGGAAAACATTTAATAATAAGTAAAATGATTACAAGAATGTAAATCAATAACTTTCAATAAACACCAGAATTCAATCACCAGAAATGTAAAATTAAATGGTAGAAGGCCATCATTCTAGAAAAACTCTATTTTAATAACTAAGCTTTCCTAATCTAACTAGAGAATACTGTTCCTGGTCTAATATAACACATCAGCAAGGCAAAGGCAGGCTTACAGTTTTTGGTGAGTTCTCTTTTCTTTAGGTATCTCTGCACAGCACTGTAACTGACTGCAACTCTTCAAAACTGCTCAGCACTTGACTGACTGCACAGCTTAACAGTCTCAACTATCTAATTAAAAAAAATAACAGTCATCTGTTTGAAAAAGTTATTTTTCCTGTCAATCAGCTGTTCAAGTAATCACCTAGCAACCAGGAACATTCTAATGACATCACCTACTGTTCAGCTGATTCTCCACAGTACTTTAGAATGTCTCTCACAAACATGTGCAATTAGAAATGCATCAAAGCACTGACAGATTTTTTGAACATTCTATATAAACAGGGAAATACTCAACATTTTAAAAAATTATTTAAATTTTCACAATTAGACATGCTGGCATACAATATAAGTTAATCTGAGTATATACACAAATCTCCTGCCAGACATGCTAGCACAGATGACAATGTTTTCATTTTCTTCACATCCATGATAAGTTTTTCCATGGCTTTCCATAAGAGGCTGGTCAGATTTATGGGCCTGTAATTGTCTGGATCTGTGGAGGGTCCTTCTTTTTCCAGTGGATTGACTGTAGCTGTTCTCCAGTCACTTGGTTCAAAACTTGTATGGAAGCTAAGAACAGTGTTATTAGAAGTGTGGCTAAATCATGCTTCATGCTACTTAAGATGCATCCAGGGATATTGCCAGGACCCACTGATGCAACATTTTTAGCTTTTGATAACACTTTTAGGACTTGGTCTTATGTAATAGCTGGATGTGAGCCAGTTTCAGGTATATTGTGAGGGACAGGTGGAGTGGAGAGAGGGGTAATGTTAAAGCTACATTTATTGGCTAGTAGGTTAGCTATGTCTTCAGCCTCAGAGTAAGTAACATTGCTTACAATTAGATCAGCACATTACTGCATTGTGCTTTTGAGATTATGAGCATAACTAAAATATGCCTAGTGATTGTCTTTGGCTTGCATAGCTATTTTAGCTTCAAACCTGGCTTTAGTGAATTTTATTACACTTCTGAATTGTTTGTTTAATCAACAAGGGCTCTAACATTCTGGAAATTACTCTTCTTACTTTTGGTCAAAATTATTTTCCTTTTATTATAAAGCTTGTTGATATTAATGTTCTACCATGTGAGCTTGTTTCTGGGGTTTGCCCTGCACTTTTTCTTACTGTGTACATTGGCATCTATGCAGCTGATTACATACTGGTATGGTGTGGTGCTGTAAATTTCTGCATATTCAGTGGAGGTAACTGGGTTTGGTGGGGATTTGAAGATTGCCAGTGTATCACTTAGAAGTAGGTAGTTTGCCTTAATGAAATTTCTAAAGGTACCTTTGGTGGAAGGGAGCTCTGGTTTCAGTTTTATTTTGAAAGAGACTGCTTTATGGTCAGACCTAACAAGTGATGACGATACACAAAAAATGGTGCAAGATGCTCCCACATTAGTAAGAACAAGATCCAAGATATTATTCCCCAAGTGGGTACTCTGACTAATTGTTCCAGGGCATTTATATTGACAAAGTCCAGGAATCTCTGTGATTGTACACTAGGGGTGGTGTAGTTTTCCCATTCTATAGTTTGTTAGTTTAGATCAACTAGGAAAATGGAATTGGGTTTAAAACTGAGTGATTCTGGTTCCTGTAGGTAGGCATTGTGGCTTTCTTTTGTCATAGAGGGAGTTCTATAGTTAGCTAATGTATGGCATGGGACCTTTCTGATGGTTATTTGGACATAAAGAAGTTCTAGTGCATCATGCTGCACATCAAGCCTTGATGTGAGTATCTTCAGAATGTAGACTGATACATCTCCAACTTTTGTTCCCCTCCTACACAATAGCTGGTCTAAATGTGTGGAAGGCATTATAACCCTGGATAGCAGGAGAGCTCTCCGCTATTTTAAACCATGTCTCAGTTACTACACAGATGCCAATGTCTTCCAAAGTGAGAAGGGCTTGTAGGGAGTGGAGTGTCTTGTTCAGATTCCTAGCATTGATCAGTAACACCTTCATAGTTTCCTTTGCTATTTTCATTATGTTGGTAGGTTTATCAGGTTAGCATTATGTAAAAATAGGCCCTATGGAGGTGGACAATGTCTTTATCAATAATCAAAATCCTAGAGGGGACAGATGCAGGCCCTCCCTGACGAAGCAGCACGGTCTGTCAATCACTTCCTCCCAGGCTGACAAATATTGGACCCCCTTTGAATGACACCTGAAACTAAGCAAATTATTAAGTCAATTATTTTTTGCTCATATTGTGACATCATCCTTGGAGAAGGTAGAATGCAGCTCCAATGCTATCCTCATACCTGCCATGGACACATAGTCTGAGAGGCCCATCATGTCTCCCTTTATTTAATCCAGGGAGATACACCTCAGGTCATTGTCACTGGCATGATCTGATGGATCCTGGCACCAGACAAGCAACTAACCTTCATTCTTTCCTTGCTCAGCCTGTTAACAGGCACATCTGTATGTCTTACAATGGAATCACCTATAACAAGAATGTTTGGTTTGGTCAATACCTGCCTTATGGGCTCAGTGTCTGTGACTTTGGGACTCTTTGTGTGATGTGAGGAAGGCATAATATGCTGAGTGTGCTTTGTACCTGTGTTGTGTTTTGAAGGTTTTTTAGGTTTTGGTAAGTTCATCATTAGAATCTCAGCAAATGATGGATTATGCATTATGGCCTTGGAGAGGTGTGATGTGTGGCTTACTGCTGATGATTTTAGTGTCTGAGTTTACTGTGTGTGAGATTTTTGCCTCAGAGAATATTATATATGTATATCTATCACACACTGTTTTATGCTGTTTGAGTAATAGATGATCATCAGACAGCTTGAAACAGTTCTTACACTGTCTCAAGATACTCATCTCAATCAGACTGGCTAGAGAAGTTTTGGGAAGTGTTGGTCCATGATACCAACAGGAATGACTCTGGGAACAGGGGTAACTATAACTGCTTGGAGTTCGGTTTTAGAATAATGTTTGGGTGGGCTTGCTACTGAGCATTTAAATTTCAATACAAAGCAATTAGTCTAGAAACCTTCTTCTGTCACAAGCAAGAACTAGTTAAGTAATTATAGCTGTGACGATAGGAGGCACTGCCAGCCATGCCAGGGAGAAGTAGGGCAGAGGATGTATAACTTGTGCCAGCAGAGCTAGCTGGAATTTTGTAAACAATTGTATGTCATTAGTATATCAAACTGATCTGTACAGATGCTTGTGCTGAAAATGTATTTGTGAGCTTTCCTTATGTTAATTGCGTTGAATATATCAACAGTGCACCTGTGCCAGCCTTTCCCAGGTGTGTGTGAAAATTAAATCTCTCAGTGTATGTGTGTCAGCTAGTTCAGAGGTTCATAGGTTCATAGGTATATACTAGGCTATCTGCCCTAGGGCATTTATAAGCCTAGCCAGAGTGTATTTGGCTTCCGCCCCCCTATTAGATTAGCCTACTGTGCCTCTGTAAAGTAGGTCACAGAAGGTACCCTTTTAAGATTAGTTTACTGTGCCTCTGTCTAGCAGAGACACAGAAGAGATCCCAGGGGTGAATTTGCGATTTCCCATCCACGCGTTCAGATTTCGCTTGAAGAGGGTCAGCGAGGGGCTGTATCTAACATGAATTGGGATTCTATTCCAGAGTGAGGGGAGCCTCTGGGAAATTAATCTGTCCCTCCAGCATGTCCTATTTATTTTTGTGCTGAGGTTTAGGTCCCTGGAGCGTGTAGCTCTAAGGGACTTGGATTTTTTGAGGTGGAGCATGTCCATTAATTCTGGGTTCGACATGGCTTTGTACGTCAGGCATAGATTGCCTCTGAGTAGGCGGTAATCAACTGAGTAGAGCTGGAGTTTCTTTAGTCGAGCTGCATAGGATATTTGTTTGTAGCCCATGATCCTCTTGGTGAGGTACTTTTGGGGTCTTTCCAGTTGCTGCAGGTGTCGGGTAAGGTACATCCCAAAAGGGGCATTGTATTCAATTATGGGCCTGATGAGTGATGAGTAGAGGGGCACAATGACCTCTCTTGATCTAGATGTGAACCCTTTCATGATAAGGTCGGCTATATTAAAGGTCTTTCTAACCACTTTGGCAATGTGATTATCAAAGGAGAGATTACTATCTACGTTGGTCCCCAAATCTCTAATTACCTATGTGGTAATTTGTGGGCACCTTGTTTTTCCCAAAGGGGATGACTATGCACTTTTTAGCATTTAGCTTGAGGCCGTGGCTCTGGCACCAAGCATCCATCTCTGTCAGACCCTTTTAGAGGATGCTTGTGTCAGCTGGAGATTCGATTATGGCCCCCAGTTTGCAGTCATCTGCGAACTTTGTCATCCGTAATCCTCCCATGTTAACCTGAACCTCAGAGAAGTATATACCGAACAAGAGAGGTCCCAGAACTGAGCCCTGTGGGATGCCACTTGTAACTGGTTTGGATTTGGACAGGGCACCTGCGATTCTGACCATGTGGGTTCTATCTCTGAGCCAGTTTGCAACCCATCTTGTGATATAGGGGTTGATATTTAAGCTGGTAAGCTTATTTATGATGCCCGAGTGGGGTATTGTGTCGAAGGCTTTTGTGAGGTCCAGGTAGGCTGTGTGGACTACCTTGCCCTCATCTATGGTTTTGGTAACTGTTTCAAAGAAATCAACTAGGTTTAAGATGCAAGATCTGCCCTTAACAAAGCTGAATTGGGTATGGTCCAGTGTCTGGAGGCTCCCAACGTCTTTGTTTATGAGTTCCATGATAATACGCTCCATAGCTTTACAGACCAGACGAGTCAGGCTTATGGGGCGATAGTTTCTGGGGTCCGTTGTGGCACCACCTTTGTGGATTGGGACCACTGTAGCTGCACGCCATTCTTTGGGTACATATCCTGTAGTAAGGCTAAGTTTGAACAGTTTAAAAACAAAGAATAATGCTCACTACACTCTGTTAGCCTGATAGTAAACAAGACTTATAAAATACAACAAAAAAACAGGCTTAAATAGTGGGAAGTATACTTGCTGTGTTCAATTCAAGTCAGTCACAAAAGGTAACCAAATGTTCCACAAAAAGAAACGAAGCTGTAACCTACAAACCGCTTTACTTTGCGAACTCTTAATCCAGTAAAAAAGAGTCAAGATCACCATAGAGTGTTCATTCGAACCTACTCATCCACTGGGCAATAGCTTGTAGAAAAAACACGCAGCCAGCATGTAAAAATAAATCCAAGCGTCCAGTAGAAACCACTTTTATTAAAATAATTAGAACACAGGGCTAGCGCTTTCAACGAATCTTCATCAGGCCACTAACAAACAAACATACTAGCATCCCTTTTATAGCAAAATGCTAGAGTCAACTACTAATGTCACATCCTGTTTGGACATACTGAAGTCAACTCTGATGTCACATCCTGTTATACATAAAATATTTAAATTGACATCGCTTTTGTAGTAAAACGCTACAAACAACTTTGATGCCACATCCTACTAAATGTAAAATCTTATAAAATGTTTTAAATTATTTGAAATATTTAAAATATATATGCAGACATTTTGTAAACAATGTACAATAAAAATGTTCTAAAATAACATTTCACCCTACTTTAACTGCTGCAGCATGTAACATTCAAAATGTTTTAAAATAATTTAAATATCTATGTAAGCATCTCATAGACAGTATGCAGCAAATAAGGTGTTTCACAATTACATACTATCTTCCTATAAATACTGCACTTATATGCATACTAGTAACAAAAATGGCATGCATGTTTAGTATTTAATAATAAGCAGTATAATCCCATTTGAAATACTTGTATGTATAAATACATGTTTAAAATAGGGATCAAATTAATAAAGATATTAATATCTACACATGAGCTATTTAGCATAATTATAACTGTACAAAAATGATCATTCAAAAGACTGCATCTAAAATTTGTACAGCGTGTGCTTCTAAATATCATAATATCTGTGACAGCATAAATCATTCAAAACAGATATGTGCACCATAAAGATGTTGATAACAGCTGATATTATAAACATAAAAATATATGAGACTAAATGTGCAAAATTAGGTGAAGTATGTGTGCTGGATGAAAGAGGAATACAAGGTATATCAGCATCTTTCATAACAATTGGCTCCTAATAAGCCTGCAGAGTAAAATACAGAGACAATGATGGAGACAGAAATGGAAAAATGTGAGGTATGAAAATGTTATAAATATAAAAGTAAAACCAGCCAGAAGTTAATAAAGGGTGGCAAAGGGGTGAAAAGCTTCAATGAAGTTTCCTAGCTTTAAGTATAGGTTTGATGGAGACTCTGTCATTGAGGCCTGGGTACAAATCAGCCCTAAGCCTGATGATCCATTTGGCCTCTATCTGTTCCGTGGTGTTAAAAATATCTCCTCTTCTACGAGATAGAACATTGTTTTGAATTACTTGAAACAAAAAGCTATGTTGGGTAGATGTATTAATTACATGCCTAGACAGAGCATTTGAAGAACATCTGACTTTGATTTTATATAAGTGTTCCCTAATTTGGTCTTTAAACTTTCTGTCCGTCTTCCCTACATAAAGCAGGGCAGTGTACACAGGTTGCCAGGTACACCACATGGCAGGTCTCACAAGTGGCAGAAACTGTGAAATGAAATTCTTGTCCTGTAATAGGATGATTGAATTTATCAGTTTCTTTAATGAATTTGCAATAATTGCATTTTTGACATTTTTTAGTCATTTTATGATTACTAGTTGTATTTATGTCAAACCTATTCGGACCACATAACATTCTGTGTAAATTCAACTTATTTTTATATGTAAATTTTGGTTCTTGGCTCAATATCTCAGAAATAACTGGATCTGTTAGCAAGATGTCCCAATGTTTTCGATATATGCTTTCAATACTATTTACGTCTTGTGTAAAATGTATCGGTATTCTGATAACTCCACTGCTAGTTTTGGTGATGCTACTATCATCTCGTTTACTAGAGAAGTAGGGAAAAGCCCTGCTTTCTCTCAACTCACCTATGCTACCTAAAGAAGCATCAACTTCTGTTACCGTGTAAGACCTGTCTATAAATTTATTCCTCAAGTCTTCTATGCCTGTTTTAAAGCATGAGTCTTCAGAAAACAGCCTAGATACCCTCATGGCTTGACTTTTGACGATGTTACCAAAGACATGCTTAGGATGCATGCTGCTTCGATGGAGAAAGTTATTTCTATAGTAATCCTTTCGAAAAACTCCAGTGTTAAGTATACCATTTGGTAGTTGTTCAACATATACGTCTAAATAAGGTATGACATCTTTGGAATTAACCATAGAAAATCTTAAAAAACTGGTGTCTTGATTTATTTTATCATAGAAAGACCTCAACTGTTCTTCATCACCTTTCCAAATAAGGAAGAGGTCATCTACAAACCTAGTGTAGAAAGAAACATTCTGACAAAATTCCTCCATCTGAAATAGAGAAGAAACTTCCCAGTAAGCCATAACCAGGTTGGTAGCTATTGGCACAAGAAGTGCCCATAGCTACGCCATCCCTCTGAAGATATACTTGACCATTAAACAAGAAAATATTATTTGTTAATACAATTTCCATCAATTCCGTGATAACTTCTATCCTTCCTTCGAGAATGTGCCATCTCTAGTAAGAATCCTACTTATGCTATTGAGTCCCTCATGATTAGGAATAACAGTAAAAGAGAATTGACATCAAGTGTCACAAACAATTTATGCTGGAAGCCATCACTCACCGAGGTATTCTCATATAGTTTAATTAGGAATTGTTTAGTATCTTTCAGTATGTGTGTACTTGTCCACTATGGGTCTTAATAAGGACTCTAAATAGATGGAAATGCTCGGTGATCCAGCCCTTCCCTGCAACAATTGGCCTCATAGGTGGATCCAAGCCATTTTGTGAATCTTGGGTATTCCTGTATAATGGGTATCGTTGGATGTTCCACTACAAGGTATGTGAATAATTCTTGATTAATCTTACCCTCATTCAACATAACATTTAATCTACTAGAAACATCTGATATGATCCTATTCACTCTACTATCATTGATTTTCAAATAAAAGACAGAATCATCCAGCATATTGCACATTTTATCAATATAAAACTCCATATCCATGATAACTACAGGACCACCTTTGTCGGCTGGTCTTATCATAATGGTCCTATCATCTTTCAGGCCATTAAGTGCTTTCCTTTGTACTGGTTTCAGATTGTCAAACCATCTCTTTTTTCTATTATTTGCATAATTTTCATATAATCCTTGCTCAACCAGTTTCGAATAAGCCTCGATAAGTGGGTGGTTGCATGGAGTGTAAGTACTTGGTTTTCTAAACGGATGGGGTAAACTAGTGTTATTACGAAAATCAACCTTCATTTGGAGGTTCCGTATAAACATTTTCAAATCAATAATGCTATTTGTGATATCGCTTCTACTAGAGGGAATAAATGTTAGACCCTTCTCCAAGACATACTTTTCTTCTTCCGTTAAAAGCTTACTTGATATGTTCCACACTATTGATTCTTGGTCCCTTGCCAAATCTTTTTTAGTGTAGGACCAGCCTGTACTGGTCCTGCTGGTCTCTTTTTCTGCCTTCCCCTGCTCATAGACCGTTCCCTTGCCCCCCCACCCCCTCTCCATTGATTGGCGATGGGGAAAGGGACTGATTCAGTACTCATGCTATTGAATTTAGTTTTGGCGTCCATGCCTAGGCTAATTTTATCTACTGTTTTCAGATTTTTATGAGAAAAAACTGTTACAGCAAAAACGTGATAAACTTAGAAGGGACATAGACGATTTTAAAAAAGGCCATGTCTTTACTTGGCCCAGAGTGGAGAATGGAGCCAAGGGATGGAAGAACACACGCCTTCAAAATGAAATGAAAGACAATACCAATATTGGTCTGGCCAGAGATGGGCCAGACACCAATACTGATGGTTCTAATGTTATTGTCATAGATAAACAGACAGGGGGTAAGAAAAATACCATTGTTACCACAGCAATAATACACCAGGATGGTACTAATGATACATGCTCTTCCCCCGCTGGTAATGTTCACAATATATCTGTATTTGAAGATGCCAATACAAGGATAGATATATGTGAGCATATAGAGAATGAGGACGATAATGTTAATAAGATTATGAATAAAAATCTGAAAACAGTAGATAAAATTAGCCTAGGCATGGACGCCAAAACTAGATTCAATAGTATGAGTACCGAATCAGTCCCTTTCCCCATCGCCAATCAATGGAGAGGGGGTGGGGGGGCAAGGGAACGGTCTATGAGCAGGGGAAGGCAGAAAAAGAGACCAGCAGGACCAGTACAGGCTGGTCCTACACTAAAAAAGATTTGGCAAGGGACCAAGAATCAATAGTGTGGAACATATCAAGTAAGCTTTTAACGGAAGAAGAAAAGTATGTCTTGGAGAAAGGTCTAACGTTTATTCCCTCTAGTAGAAGCGATATCACAAATAACATTATTGATTTGAAAATGTTTATACGGAACCTCCAAATGAAGGTTGATTTTCGTAATAACACTAGTTTACCCCATCCGTTTAGAAAACCAAGTACTTACACTCCATGCAACCACCCACTTATCGAGGCTTATTCGAAACTGGTTGAGCAAGGATTATATGAAAATGATGCAAATAATAGAAAAAAGAGATGGTTTGGCAATCTGAAACCAGTACAAAGGAAAGCACTTAATGGCCTGAAAGATGATAGGACCATTATGATAAGACCAGCCGACAAAGGTGGTCCTGTAGTTATCATGGATATGGAGTTTTATATTGATAAAATGTGCAATATGCTGGATGATTCTGTCTTTTATTTGAAAATCAATGATAGTAGAGTGAATAGGATCATATCAGATGTTTCTAGTAGATTAAATGTTATGTTGAATGAGGGTAAGATTAATCAAGAATTATTCACATACCTTGTAGTGGAACATCCAACGATACCCATTATACAGGAATACCCAAGATTCACAAAAATGGCTTGGATCCACCTATGAGGCCAATTGTTGCAGGGAAGGGCTGGATCACCGAGCTGATTTCCATCTATTTAGAGTCCTTATTAAGACCCATAGTGGACAAGTACACACACATACTGAAAGATACTAAACAATTCCTAATTAAACTATATGAGAATACCTCGGTGAGTGATGGCTTCCAGCATAAATTGTTTGTGACACTTGATGTCAATTCTCTTTTTACTGTTATTCCTAATCATGAGGGACTCAATAGCATAAGTAGGATTCTTACTAGAGATGGCACATTCTCGAAGGAAGGATAGAAGTTATCACGGAATTGATGGAAATTGTATTAACAAATAATATTTTCTTGTTTAATGGTCAAGTATATCTTCAGAGGGATGGCGTAGCTATGGGCACTTCTTGTGCCAATAGCTACGCCAACCTGGTTATGGCTTACTGGGAAGTTTCTTCTCTATTTCAGATGGAGGAATTTTGTCAGAATGTTTCTTTCTACACTAGGTTTGTAGATGACCTCTTCCTTATTTGGAAAGGTGATGAAGAACAGTTGAGGTCTTTCTATGATAAAATAAATCAAGACACCAGTTTTTTAAGATTTTCTATGGTTAATTCCAAAGATGTCATACCTTATTTAGACGTATATGTTGAACAACTACCAAATGGTATACTTAACACTGGAGTTTTTCGAAAGGATTGCTATAGAAATAACTTTCTCCATCGAAGCAGCATGCATCCTAAGCATGTCTTTGGTAACATCGTCAAAAGTCAAGCCATGAGGGTATCTAGGCTGTTTTCTGAAGACTCATGCTTTAAAACAGGCATAGAAGACTTGAGGAATAAATTTATAGACAGGTCTTACACGGTAACAGAAGTTGATGCTTCTATAGGTAGCATAGGTGAGTTGAGAGAAAGCAGGGCTTTTCCCTACTTCTCTAGTAAACGAGATGATAGTAGCATCACCAAAACTAGCAGTGGAGTTATCAGAATACCGATACATTTTACACAAGACGTAAATAGTATTGAAAGCATATATCGAAAACATTGGGACATCTTGCTAACAGATCCAGTTATTTCTGAGATATTGAGCCAAGAACCAAAATTTACATATAAAAATAAGTTGAATTTACACAGAATGTTATGTGGTCCGAATTGGTTTGACATAAATACAACTAGTAATCATAAAATGACTAAAAAATGTCAAAAATGCAATTATTGCAAATTCATTAAAGAAACTGATAAATTCAATCATCCTATTACAGGACAAGAATTTCATTTCACAGTTTCTGCCACTTGTGAGACCTGCCATGTGGTGTACCTGGCAACCTGTGTACACTGCCCTGCTTTATGTAGGGAAGACGGACAGAAAGTTTAAAGACCGAATTAGGGAACACTTATATAAAATCAAAGTCAGATGTTCTTCAAATGCTCTGTCTAGGCATGTAATTAATACATCTACCCAACATAGCTTTTGTTTCAAGTAATTCAAAACAATCTTCTATCTCGTAGAAGAGGAGATATTTTTAACACCACGGAACAGATAGAGGCCAAATGGATCATCAGGCTTAGGGCTGATTTGTACCCAGGCCTCAATGACAGAGTCTCCATCAAACCTATACTTAAAGCTAGGAAACTTCATTGAAGCTTTTCACCCCTTTGCCACCCTTTATTAACTTCTGGCTGGTTTTACTTTTATATTTATAACATTTTCATACCTCACATTTTTCCATTTCTGTCTCCATCATTGTCTCTGTATTTTACTCTGCAGGCTTATTAGGGGCCAATTGTTATGAAAGATGATGATATACCTTGTATTCCTCTTTCATCCAGCACACATACTTCACCTAATTTTGCACATTTAGTCTCATATATTTTTATGTTTATAATATCAGCTGTTATCAACATCTTTGCGTGTGCACATATCTGTTTTGAATGATTTATGCTGTCACAGATATTATGATATTTAGAAGCACACGCTGTACAAATTTTAGATGCAGTCTTTTGAATGATCATTTTTGTACAGTTATAATTATGCTAAATAGCTCATGTGTAGATATTAATATCTTTATTAATTTGATCCCTATTTTAAACATGTATTTATACATACAAGTATTTCAAATGGGATTATACTGCTTATTATTAAATACTAAACATGCATGCCATTTTTGTTACTAGTATGCATATAAGTGCAGTATTTATAGGAAGACAGTATGTAATTGTGAAACACCTTATTTGCTGCATACTGTCTATGAGATGCTTACATAGATATTTAAATTATTTTAAAACATTTTGAATGTTACATGCTGCAGCAGTTAAAGTAGGGTGAAATGTTATTTTAGAACATTTTTATTGTACATTGTTTACAAAATGTCTGCATATATATTTTAAATATTTCAAATAATTTAAAACATTTTATAAGATTTTACATTTAGTAGGATGTGGCATCAAAGTTGTTTGTAGCGTTTTACTACAAAAGCGATGTCAGTTTAAATATTTTATGTATAACAGGATGTGACATCAGAGTTGACTTCAGTATGTCCAAACAGGATGTGACATCAGTAGTTGACTCTAGCATTTTGCTATAAAAGGGATGCTAGTATGTTTGTTTGTTAGTGGCCTGATGAAGATTCGTTGAAAGCGCTAGCCCTGTGTTCTAATTATTTTAATAAAAGTGGTTTCTACTGGACGCTTGGATTTATTTTTACATGCTGGCTGCGTGTTTTTTCTACAAGCTATTGCCCAGTGGATGAGTAGGTTCGAATGAACACTCTATGGTGATCTTGACTCTTTTTTACTGGATTAAGAGTTCGCAAAGTAAAGCGGTTTGTAGGTTACAGCTTCGTTTCTTTTTGTGGAACATTTGGTTACCTTTTGTGACTGACTTGAATTGAACACAGCAAGTATACTTCCCACTATTTAAGCCTGGTTTTTTGTTGTATTTTATAAGTTAAGTTTGAACAGTGACTTAATGTGAGGGTTCAGTTCTTCTTGGAGCTTGTGCAAGACACAGCCTGGGACACCGTCCAGTCCCATAGATGCTGCGTTTTTTGCTTTGGAGAGGGCAGCTTTCACCTGTGCATCTGTGATGTCAGGGAGGTTACATTCAGTTGGGATAGGCATTTGCTCCTTTGGGGGAGGAGGGTGGGAGAAGTTTGCGCTGAATCTGTCTGCCAGGATGTTGGCTATGTCTGTAGGTTTGGTATATTTTGTACCGTTATGCAACAATTCAGAGCATATCTGGGAGTTTCCACCCATGTTCCTGACATAACTAAAGAAGGCCTTGTGATTATCTTTAGTGTCTAGGGCAATTTTTCTTTCAAAGCTGGCCTTTGATGATTTTATGAGGGATCGAAGTTTCTTGGTAATACTGATCAGAGATGCCTTTCCTTTTTGGGATTTTGCTCTGTCATGTAGTAGCTTCCTGCTTCTGTTGTATAGCTTATTTATGGCCGGGGTCCACCAGACCGGTCTCCTGTTTTTGGAGGAGTGAGTCTTGGTTTTATTTGGGATAGCATGATCCATGCATTCCTGCAGGTGCTCATAGAATGCATTTGTAAAGGATTCTGCGGATTGGGCTGTATTATCCTCTGGCCCAGGGGCTTTGAAGGATTCCACCTCAGTCTTGAGAAGTGCAAAGTTGGCTTTTGAGAAATTCTTTACAGTGATTTCCTTGGCTGGGGATGGGGATGGGATATGGATGTCCAGGGAAATTTGTTTATGGTCTGATCTTACCAGTGAGGGGTTTACCTCTGGTGTGGAACATAGAGTCCCCATGTTGGTGATGACCAGGTCCGATATGTTGTTCCCTCTTGTGGGAGTGGTGACCAGTTGTTCCATTGTGTTAGAGTTTATAAATTCAAGGAACCGTTGGGCGAGGGTGATTGGGCTTGAGTAGTTTTCCCAGTCAATGCTTGGGTAGTTGAAGTCACCCAATAACATAGTGTTTGGAGAGACCTTCATATTCTCCAGTGTTCTCAGGAATGCCAAGTGGGTTTCCTGTAATAGGGAGGGTGTTCTGTAGCAGGCTACAAACTGAAAGGCAGTTTTGCCCGCTGTTAGATGCATATGGATGGTTTCCGATGCTTCGTGCAGTGCCACTAACCTGGAGGTGTAGGTATCTTTGATGAATATAGATACTCCCCCTCCTTTTGTGCTTCGGTCCGAGTTTTGGGGCTGAAATGCATGGTATGAGTTATAACCTGGTAGTGCTGGGGTGCTCTCAGGAGCCTTGAACCAGGTTTCTGTTACTGCACAGACATCAGTTTTCTCCATACTGAGGAGAGCCTCGAGTGTGTCCATCTTGAGGTTTAGACTTCTGGCATTGAGTAGCATTACCTTTAGTTTTTTTATCCTTGGGTTTTCTACGGAGGTGGGTTTGCCCTTTGAGCCTTGCCTAAAAAAGGCACTATGGGGGTGGCAAGAGCCTTGGCCAGTATACGAAAGCCTAAGGGTGACAGGTGCAAGCTGTCCCTAGCAAAGCAACGTGGCTTGTCGAGCATGTCATCCCAGGCTGACAGACACTGGATCCCCTTTGAATGACACCAATACTTTAGCCAATTGTTGAAACTGATCATTTTGCCTTTATACTGTGGCATCATTCTTGGTGAGGGCAAGATGCTACTCAAGGTCAGGGTCATACCAGCCTGGGCTACATGGTCAGAGAGCTCCTCTATGTCTCTTTTCATGTAGTCCAGGGAGGTACATCTCAGGTCATTCACACCAGCATGGACAATGACGGAGTCATACTTGTACTTGCTTTGAAGTGACCTGAGTGCTTGCGTTATGTGGCAGATCCTGGCACCCGACAGGCAGCTTACAGTGACCTTCTCCTTGTTCAGTCTGGTGAGTGGGACGTCAGTGTGCCGGATAATAGAGTCCCCTATAACAAGTGTATTTGGTGTGTTGTTTGGCCTTAAAGGTTTTGACTGTGAGGCACACTGATTTTGTGAGATATGTGATTCGTAGGTATTGTTGAGGGGTGGCTGTTGCTTGGATATCTGCTTAGGCAAGATGAAATACATGAGAAGCACGGACATGAAGCATTGGGTTTACAGAGAGGGTGCTGGAGGACTTGGCTTGGATACTCGGCTGAGGACCTAACTCTACAGCTGTAGCAGTGGGGAGTCTTATTGGGGATCTGGAGAGAGACAGATATACAGACATCCAGACCATGGGCTGAGTGTGTTCCCTGTTGTGTGCTGTTAAGGAAAATTACACTTGATGCAGAGAGGCCTGCATCTGGAAATACTGAATGTATCCATTTGAATTCCAAGTGCACATCCCTCTCCAGTGTCAGTGGTGAAGATTCAGTCTCCTATTACTGGCCCTGTGTGGGGACTACACATACTGGTGTACATCACATATTGGTAGCAGTGGTGGTCGTCACAATAGTAAAAAAAAAATCACTAATTTATACCAAAATCAGTGCAAGCAGTATCAGTACACTCAGTATTAAGTAATTCTATCAAAGGCCTTTTAGCCTGAACAGTATAATTCTCTTACGTTCAGTCAGGAATATAGTGGAACTTAGTTTAGCGATTGTTTTTCTTTATTTGTATGAGTCTGTCAATCAATGTTGTTTTCAATATTTTCTGTGATTTAAACTCTGTGGTTTACTATAAATATATATTCAATATTTTCAAGTTCTTTTATTATTTATTATTAAATATAGTTAAAACTTTTATTGTGGCTGGTTCTTGTAGAGAGTATCTAATCTTTGAGAGTACTTATATTTATTTGGTGACAATGTGTGGGCCACTACAGAAGGCCTAGCAGTCTTAGTGAACTACAAACATTTGTATTAGTATTAATATTGCACAGTATAATTGAATACCCTTTGTTAAGGGCCTTAAAGTAGCTGATTGTGAAGTGTCTTGTGGCAATGATAGCTACCTTATACTATGGGCAGAAGGGGGCACAGCAGGTAAACCTGTGCCAGCCTTTTCCAGGTATGTGTGTGTGAAAATTAAATCTCTCAGAGTTTGTGTGTGTGTGTGTGTCAGCTACCTGGAGCAGGGACATGAAGCACTGAGTTTACAGAGAGGGTGCTGGTGGACATGGCTTGGGCACTTGGCTGAGGATCTAACCGTACAGCTGTATCAGTGGGGAGTCTTACTGGGGATCTGGAGAGAGACAGATATAGAGACATCCAGACCCTGGGCTGAGTGTGTTCCCTGTGTGCTCTTAAAGGAAATTGTACTTGATGCAGAGAGGTCTGCATCTGGAAATACTGAGTGCATCCATCTGAATTCCAAGTGCACATGTCTCTCCAGGGTCAGTGGTGAGGATTCAGTCTCCTTATTACTGGCCCACCATGGGGACGACACATATTGGTGCCCATCACATATTGGTAGCAGTGGTGGAAGTCACAATTGCAAATAAATTCAGTAATACCAAACTCAGTGCAAGCAGTAGCAGTACACTCAATATTAAGCAATTATATCACAGGCCTTTTTGCCTGTTGAGTAGTTTAACTGGAGAGACTTTGCAAAGTGATACTTATGTGCTTATTGCCAACAGCCAGTGAATGGGGAGGGGGAGGGAATTATGTTGCCAAATTATTGTAAGGGTCAGCAACAACAGCTACAGTAGGTTTAAGAACACAGCTACAACAGTGTGACTGGGAGGGAAAACAATTAAGACCCTTAGCTCTATGATGACTGGCATGGAACTACCCTAATGCAAATACATGTTCTGAATTAGACTGACATACACTCAGTACATAAGAATGATACCAGGGCTTTATAACAACAGTTAGACCACTTAAAACAGCAAAAATGCAGTGCAACCATGTACATGAATCACTAATATAGGCTATAAATATATGGTAATATAGGTTTAAAGACCTTTGCTAAAGCAGATACAAACTGTTAAATAAATTTAAAATCAATTCAAGAAAGGAAAACACTTATCTGTTTTTTTTGTCTGTCTTGTAGAACTATTACAATAATTATTACAAAGTGTTACAATCCTTCTTAGTAATATTGCCTAACTGTAAATACAGTACCTTATCTTATCCAGATTTTTCAAATTTCATTCCACATCTGTATCAGCTTCCCTGCCTCTGCTGTCCTGTTTATTCACATTATGACTTCTATGTAGCTTGCTGCATTTTGCATTTGCTATTTGTGAGTACACCCTTCCATATGCATGATGTCTCAGTATGACCTTTCTTCTGCCACTACAAACAACATCTTTTTTGCTTGACCCAGAAACTGTTTTCATTCTGTGATGTCTTGCTACATTAAAAAGTATCTCAGTACCATGTATGGTCACTAGCCATCTTATACACTGTGCATGCAACTGTGTGTTGCTGGAGGCCTGTAGCATTTGCTGTGATTGCCTTGTAAGTGTGTATGCTTGTATCTTTAAGAGGCATGCGAGGCTGTATGTGCAGGTATATAACCCGCACACATGCACAACCTTAGTGCCATTTTGTAGAAACAGTTAAGGAGTAAGCATGCATGATTGTAGTCATTCATTGTATGTAAGTTACTTAAGTTAGAGTCAATAGTCAACAGTAGTAATCTGTTTGTATGTAATAAAGCTGCTTAAACAGAACCCAGAAAGATTAATTTATTCGTGTACCAACATGAAATCGACATGGTGTCAGAACCGGGATCGAACAGAGAAGAATATTCCAAGCCATGAGATATAAATACGACAGCAAAGGTAAAACTGAGAGGAAAGTGCACAAACATAGCCAGAAAGAAACAAAGGTAATGAGAAATAACACAAACAGTTTACTTCATGCAAAAGACAATAAAGGGGCATTACAAGGGCACAGATCGCATTATCATTAGAATTCCACTCTGGAATTATAGATAAACTCACTAAACTGGGCATAAATCCCTATGTCACAAGATGGGTGGCCAACTGGCTCACTGACAGAACCCACACAGTAAAAACAGCCGACTCCAAGTCCGACTTCAGACCAGTGATGAGTGGAGTACCACAGGGTTCGGTCCTGGGTCCTCTCCTGTTCAGCATCTACTTCTCTGAAGTGCAGGACAACACAGACGATCTTTGGCTAACAAAGTTCACAGATGACTGCAAACTGGGAGCCATAACAGAATCAACTAATGATACAGACATTCTACAAAAGGGCCTCACAGAGACAGATGCTTGGTGTCAAAGTCATGGCCTCAAGCTCAATGCCAAGAAGTGCACTGTCATTCCCTTTGGGAAAAACTCAATACCCATGAACTACCACATAGGCTTGCTAAACACTGAAAGCGTGATAAGAGACCTCGGGACACAGGTGGACAGTAGTCTCTTCTTTGATAACCACACTGCCACAGTAGTCAAGAAATCCTTCTATGTGGCACACCTCATCACAAAAAGAATCTCCTTTAGAAAAAAGGAGGTCATTGTTCCTCTCTACTCATCCCTCATCAGACCCATTATAGAGTAAAATGCCCTGTTTGACATGTATCTCACAAGACACCTACAACAATTGGAAAGGCCACATAAATACCTCACTAAGAGGATTACCGGCCTCAAACAGATGCCATATGCAGACCATCTCAAAAAACTCCAGTTCTACTTCGTTGCATATCGCCTACTCAGAGGTGATCTCTGCCTAACATACAAAGCTATGTCAAACCTAGAGCTGTTGGACATGCCACACTTAAAGAAATGCCAGTCTGTCCGAACCACATGGTCCAGGGACCTAAACCTTGTCACCACAATAAACAAAACATGCTTGGAGGGATAGATTCCTGTCCCAGAGACTTCCCATACTCTGGAACAAACTACCCATTCATGTCAACCAAAGCTCCTCATTGGCCCTCTTTAAGAAAAATCTTGACGACTGGATGAGAAATAGAAAATTCACACCAAGGATCACTTTTGCAGCACTGCTTGACAGGGGCACAGGAAAATAATTTTCTTGGGTAGCAAAAGCCAGGGAACCATTTTGGCTAGGCTTATATAGGCCCCAGGGCTGATAGCCTAGTACCTACCTATGAACCTAAGCAGAATGCAAGAAAAGTTTGTTAACTAAACAAAATGTTTAAGATAAAAGTATTCAATGAAAAGATCAATTATAAAGCAAAATGAGATGTGTAAAGCAAAATGAGTGTGAATGAGGCAAAGTTGGGCATGTTTAGAGTAAAACAAGCACAAGAAAAGTATATTGGGCATAAAAAGGGCTTAAACGAGCAAAACGATTACAATAAAGAAAATAAAGGGCACATTAAGCGAAATAAAGCAAGGCGACTGCATGTGTTTTGGCAAAGTGCTGTATTTGGGCATAATTATGACTTTGTATTGTATCAAAGGCATAACTAAAGTTATTTGAAGTATCTCAGAATGTGTAAAAGTGCTTACAGTGTGTGCTTACTACTGTGCATGTATTTCAAAGAGTTTGTTGTGTGTAAAGTACAACTGCCTCATGTAATTCAAAGTACAGCAATTTTGAAAAGTTTACTGTGCTGGGTGTGTCCATTCACAAAGAGCCACCATTACAGAGTGCTTTGTGTATTGTTAAGGTTGCCTAGTAAGGTACCACCATTTTGTGGACATTCTAGTGTGCTGTATGCAGTTATTCACATTTTGCAGTTACTTAGCATGTTTCTTACACTGATAAGATGTGTTTTCTTACAAAAGACGACATTACAATAGTATTACAGTGCTCGTGAGTTACTCTGTTGCATTGTAAAGTTCTCAAATGTTTCTTAAAGCGACGACTTTAGTAAGTGAGGTTGAATGACTGTAGCATTCCTGCCTTCATCGATAAAATTCCAAGACATACAGCAGATGATTAACTGACTTTAGGATTTTCACCTTTATCGATAAAATTCCAAAAGTATTGAAAAGCCCGAGAAGTTTATTTCGCAAAGCCTAGTTATTCAAAAGTACTAAGAGTTTGTTTATTTGCATAATTCCAAAAAACTCAATGAAAGGTACAAGTTATGAGTACAAACGCATTAAACAGTTATTGGTATTGATTCTGGTATATGTGCATGTATGTTTATGCTTATTGGCAAACCCCTTTGCTGGTATGTGTTAATATGGCAGATGGATTTTGAAAACAACTACCATTTATGTTTGATCAGAATATTGGAGAGAACTGGAGAATATTTGAGCAAGAGTATGATATTTTCATACAAGCAGCTTATGCAAATAGAAATGCATGCAGAAGAGTATGCATTTTCCTAAACTTAGCTGGGTCAGAGGCCATAGAAAGAGAGCGTTCATTTGTGTATGTACCAGCAGTATATGAGGGAGAAGGTACAGACCACCATATTATTGTACAAGCTGAATCAAGAGAAGACCCTGAGTGTTTGAAGCACAAGTTCACTAAAATCTGTAAGCCCCAGACGAATATCACATTAGAGAGGCATTTGTGTTACACAAGAGATCAGAAGCCAGGGGAAACATTTGCAGCTTACATAACTGACTTTATAAACAGAGCTAAAATGTGTCAGTTTGGTGATCTAAAGGATGAGCTGATAAAGAACAGGCTTGTATGTAGTATTACCCGTGCTGCTGTGAGGAAGATTTTACTTTGTGACAGTGATTTAATGTTGAGTAAAACCATAGAGATTTGTCAGATCTATAAGCTGACAGAAAAACACACAAGTATGCTTGCGAGTGACAAAACCATGGTTTCAGTTGTTTCCAGAGTGGATGTAGATAGTATGCATCATGTGGCAAGCAAGAACAGGCCTAAGCATGTGGCAGCTACAGGATTTCCAAAGAAGGTTGCGCCGCTTTCCAGAAAGTTCCAAGAAAGGTATAAGCTCCAATGCCAGCTCAGTGGAACACAGACAAGTTTCAGTAAAACCCAAATCTAGCTTTATTGTCAAATGTTGCAATTGTGGTGCGAATCATGAATCTAAAAGAGAGAAGTGCTTAGCATATGGTCAGCAATGTCACAAAAATGGAATAATTTCCAGAAGTTTTGCAGATCAAGCAAGCCTCACACAGTTGTAAAGAAAGGTCACACTAAAAAGCAAGTTGATCAAGTTGAGTTGAAACAGTCAGCTTTCTATGTAGATGGTGTATCAGTGCTTGGTGAAAGAGTTGATGCAGTGAACTTGTTAACAAGAAGTGGAGTATTTTGTACTGTCCGGATTAATGGCAAATCCACTGAGCTCAAGGTAGACAGTGGCTCAAAGTGTAAGGTTATATCAGCAGACACATTTGCAAAAGTGAGAGCTAGTGAACAACTCAGTGTAACCAGTAGCGCGAGACTTGTTGCTTATGGAGGTGAAGAAATTCAAACCGAGGGTTCAGTGATACTTTCCTGTTACTTGGCTGGGAGCTGTCACAACTTGTTATTCTACATAGTCCGAAGACCAGTGCAATCTTTATTGGGTTTCAAAGATAGTTTAAGAATGAATTTACTTTCTTTTGCCAAAGAGGTTCATCATGTAAGTGCATTTCTGAGTTCCAGTTTTTCAAAAGCCATTTTCTCTTTCGATGACAAATTATGCAAACTTCCTGTTGTGTATTCCATGAAGTTAGACCCAGAGATTACTCTAGTAGTCAGACCAACAAGAAGAGTTCCAGTAGCGATGCAAGACAAAGTTAAAGCTCAGTTGGATAAAATGATGCAGCAAGGTGTGATTTGTCTAGTCACAGAATCAACAGAATGGGTGTCATACATGGCGCTCACAAAAAAGGCTCAGACGAATCAGAATATTCATTGACCCAAGAGATCTGAAAAAAGCAATAAAAAGACCGTACCATCCTATGCACACAGTCAAAGAGGTTGCAGCTCTAATATTGAATGCCACTGTATTTTTTGTTTTGGATGCAAAGAGTTCATTTTGGCAAGTTATGCTGGATTGCAAATCCTCATTTCTATCTACTTTTGGTATTCCATTTGGCAGATACAGATTCTTAAGGATGCCATTTGGAATAAATTCTGCAAGTGAAGTTTTTTAGCATGCAATGGAGCAAATGTTTTCAGGTTATCCGTGTGCCACAATAGTAGAAGATCTGTTGATTGGAGGCAGTGGTGAAGCAGAGCATGACAGAAACCTAAAGAAATTTCTAGACAGAGCACGTGAAGTGAACATAAAGCTCAATCCTCTGAAGTGCAAATTCAGACTTCCAGAAGTTACTCATTTGTTTATGAGTACAGGTTTAAGACCTGACCTGACCAAGCAAGCAGCTATTCTAGAGATGTTACCACCAGATAATGTGCAAAGTTTGCAGCATTTTCTGGGCATGGTCAACTATTTAGGCAAATTTATACCAGACTTCAGTGAGTTGACATAATCTTTAACAGAGCTAATACACACAAAAATGTTGCATGGTCATGGTTGGAGCAGCTTGGGAAGGCATTTGAAGACCTAAAGCAGAAAATTGCCACCCCACCTACATTAAGATACTGTGATGTGAACAAACCCATTACTCTTTCCCGTGATGCTTCAAAATTTGGTTTAGGTGCAGTTATACTTCAAGAGGGCAGCCCAGTAGCCTATGCATCTGGATCACTAATGCAAACTGAGATGCAATATGCTCAAATTGAGAAAGAACTGTTGGCAAAAGTATTTGCATGCTCCAAGTTTCATGAATATATTTATGGTCAAGCTATTCAAATTGAAACTGATCATCAACCTTTAGTTACTATTCTAAAGCAGCCTATGCATTCTGCTCCAGCAAGATTACGGAGAATGATGCTCAAACTGCAAAAGTACAATTTCAAATTGGTCTACACTAAAGGTAAATTGCTTTATTTGGCTGATACCTTATCCAGATCTCCTAAACTTACAATAGAACAGCTTGATGCAGAGACTTTTGACTATGATATAATGTCAGTGCATAATTTTTCCACCACTAGACTTAATGAGCTAAGGGATCACATTCAGGCTGATCCAATTTCACAGAAGCTCAATCATTATATTAATGTAGGATGGCCGTCAAAGCAATCTAGTGTATCACCTGAAGTGCAAGCATATTTTCCATACAGAGATGAATTGTTGATAGAAGATGGTATTATTTTCAAAGGTCCTAAAATCATTGCTCCTGTTTCCTTACAACAAGAATACATCCAGATTTTACATTGGTGTCACCCAGGAACTGCATCTACTAAGAGAAGGGCACAGCACAAGAATTAGTGTTCTGGCCTTCATTATCAAAAGACTTTGATAGAATTCTTTCTACTTGTTCAGTATACAATAGTACTAGACCACATTTGCAAACATAACCGCTTCAGCTAGGTCCAATTCCTGAACTACCTTGGTCTACTGTAACAACTGATATCTTTGAGTGGAACAATCAGCGCTACTTAGTTTTGGTAGACTCTTATTCAGATTGGTTTGAAATTGATCTACTACCAAACTTAACTTCAACAGCTGTTATTACCAAGTTAAAACATCATTTCTCAGTTCATGGTAGTCCACTCAGACTTTTTTCTGACAAACGTACTCAATTTACTAGTCAGTTGTTTCAGAAATTTGCAAGAGAATGGGACTTTGTACATCACTAGTAGTCCTGAATATCCTCAATCCAATGGTCTAGCTTAAAGAACAGTGCAGAGTGCAAAGCAATTACTTGAAAGGTCAAAGCGTGACAATACAGAAATATTTTTGAATTTGCTTAATCTCAGAAACATACCTCATGATGATATTCTTGGCTCATCTGCTCAAAGGTTACTTTCAAGACAATCTAGAACTACGTTACCTATTTCTTCCAGTTTGTTGCAGCCTAACTCGAAGAGCACTAAAACTATCAAGGCTCAATTGTTTAAGAATCATAATATCTAGAAATCTAGTTATGACCGATTGAGCAAACTACTTCGTCCGTCAAGGGAAAGAGAGACGGTATGAATTCAGACAACAAAAGGTTTTGATCGAATAGGACAGATCACAGGCATTTGTGATGAGCCAAGATCCTACTTGGTAAATTCTGAAGTTATAGAGTATAAGAGGAATCACAAACATCTTCATCCTGTACCAGAACCATCATCATCATTGCAATCACAACATTGCACCTGTGATGCAAACTCTGAAAGACTGAGTCAGACAAGGTTTCCAGACCAGAATGTGTTCAAAAGTTTAATTCTGTTCCAGAAAGTGATTTGAACATTCCACAGGTCAACCATTTTGCAGAAGCTGTCCCAGTTGATAAATCAAATTCTCAATTTTATGTCACACGATATGGACGAATATCTAAACCAAGTGTGACATATGCAGCAATGTGGAGTTGATTCTGCATACCTATATATTTACTATTGTATAAGGCATGTCTATGGATTACCTGTGATTTCTGTTTGTGAAACAGTCTCATAACAATTGCATGGTTTATTTCTCAAAGAGGGAGGATGTAGATCAGAGTGTAAGTGTGTGTGCTTGTATCTTTAAGAATGATGCAAGGCTGTACATGCACATATATAACCCGCACACGTGCACATCCTTAGTGCCATTTTGTAGAAGCAGTTAAGGAGTAAGCATGCATGATCGTAGTTATTAATTGCATATAAGTTACTTAAGTTAAATAGTCAACAATAGTAATGCGTTTATATGTAATAATGCTTAAACAGAACCCACGAAGATTTGTTTATTTGTGTACCAACATGAAAGTGGCAGCCTACATTGTGACAACATTATTCAGGGCCTTTTCTGGTATTAAATGTATTTTTTTATTTTATCATTTCACTCCTGTATTCCTCTAAATCACTACTCCATCTTCACTCTTATAATTTGCAATGTTAATGGCTCAGCAGGTAGTATAGTTACCTTTTTTGGTAGAAGATCAAAAGGCTGTAGGTTCTCTTCCCACAGTAAGCACTTAGATTAAGTTTTCTAGTACTGACGCTGTAGCTCAGCAGAAAGAGACTACTCTTCTTTGGGTAAGAAGTTAAACTAAGGACACATCTGCCTGAGTTGGTGGTAGCACAGGTGGCTGGAGAAGATCCCACAAAAAAGAGTGGTGGCAGTTCCTCAGTGACCTGGTCAAAATTTCACTATTCAAAATGAATACCACCTTGGGTTTCCTTTGAAAATGGACACTGGTTTAGTGGGGCTAACCCAGTCAACAAACAGTAAATTAAATAAAATAAAATTAAAATACAATAAAATAAAATAAAATGTATCATTCATAGCACCTAAGTAGGATGACCTGACTTACTCTGGCATTATAACTGGCCAGTTTTTCAGGTAATAACTGGCTGTTGGGCAAGTCTAATAGAGCAAGTAGTAAGCTCATGTGATAGTGATGGATGACGGTAAAAGAACTGCCTGCTTAGTATTTCAGGGTGGAGGGGGCAGAACAGTGTTCCACACCTCCTAACCTGCTTAAGGCAGAAAGTATTCTTATTTCGGCAAAGGGAAATATAAATAGTAACAAATACTAACTCATTGTATTTGAAAACAAGCATTCATTGTATGTAATCCATAAGCTCAACAAGTGTTGTTTGCTTTGCACTTTTAAAATTCTTATTAGCTTGCACATCTGCCATGAAATTTTATATTACTTGAAGTCCTCATTTTGGTGACTTCATCTAGCTTTGTATATGAAGCTCAGTATTTGCAGTTTTAGTCCTGAGGGAATCTGTTCGTGTCACATTGTCCTTGGGCTCTGCGTAGCTATTGGAAATGTTTTTGTTGACAAGATGATCACCGCCTGCCAAGTTAATGCTCTTGTCACATACAGCAGCCTGATTGGAATTCATAACCTGTAGGATGAGCGTGTCTACATTTCAACAGCATTGCTGGTCACAGAATAAGAGAATTAACTTCAGCATTTTTGTTTATCAAATATTAGATTTGATGAGCTATATTAAGACAAGGAAAACTGCATTTCATTATTCATGTGGTTTAACATAGTATGACTTAACCATTTTTCACATTTTTCAGATGACATTCTCGAATGAATTTCTCATTATGTGAAACCTCTGAAAAGATTAAATGTGTTGAGAAGACAAAAGCAACTCTTCATGGATGGGAATGCAGGTCACAGGGCAAAACAATACAGCAGTTGTAAATATGCTTGCACCTACATTGCCCTGCTGAGCCTGTATTTACTATGCATAAAAATGAAAAGTTAAATATTTCCTCATGTGAGTGGCTATTTCCCACCTGTAGTGGCTATAACAAAATCACAAAAAATCAGATACATTGCTTTCATCAGCATTAGAAGGATACTAAATTACACACAAAAAACACATTCTGTAAGCTTCAAACCTTTATTGCACCATATCCGCTTGGAGTTCAAATGCCATTTCACCCAAAAAGTCAGGTCTACACAGTGTGCCTTGCCTTTGTAGACACTGAAGAATTAATGTTTATGGTATAACTTTAAATGATTTTATAAAGATTTAAGTACAATCAAGGTGATGATGTTTTGGAGAGGGGCGATGCTGGGGACTGTATTATTCTGTCCGCTATGATCCCCTAGGCAGTCTGATATGAGAGCAAAAACAAGGCGCTTTCATTAGTATTCTGTGAGGACTAGACAAATGTTAATGGTCAGACTGCTGTTTTCTTGCAAGGCACACTCATTTTACAAGCCTCATTAAGAGGCATTGAGTGCAGAAAGAGTATCAAGCTGAACCTCTGTATCCCTTGGGAAATCGTAAGTATCTGTAGCTTGATGCGTCATGAAGCAAGGGACATCTAGAAGAGACACTGCCAGGAAGGAAAATTATCAGAGTGCCTCTCAATGAAAATACCTTTCTGGAATCTCCTAAATCATACTGTAAGGGCTGTCACAGCACAGTAACAATGGTGGGGGTGGGGCACATGGCAATAAACAATAATGTTACCCCTGCTATACTGTTACTAGCACAGGTTGCTACATATATCGTTGAACAGACAATGACTGTATATCAGATCCATTAGTTAAATACATGCTGAGAAGGCTACAATATGTTATATAGTTTTGAGGCAAATATTTTTTTTTCTTTTTCATTTTTTTGCATGTATTGTCATGCTCTCCCACCTGATTTTGTTCACAGACAGGAATGCGGCCATCCTTTCTGCAGTTAGTAATGTATACTACAGATTAAAATACACAAAAAAATCAATAGAGATACAGATAGAGAGAGAGAGAGACTTGGGCTTGAAATCTGTAAGTGCAAACCATGCTTTCAGACTTTCAACCACAGACTCTTGTAGAGTATAGGCAAAGAAGTGTTTTTTTCCTTAGCAATTTTCCTAGAGCTTATATTCTACGCACATTAATGCAATGGGAACATAACTTTTGGTTCTGTTTTACCCTTTGTATCCCTTATGGGTGGAGAATACTCTCAACTAATAATGCAGTTCAATGACACTTCATGTTGACATTAGTTTTTTCTTCAGTACTGCACTGTTTTATTAAACGTCATGCTGTTTGTATTCACAATGCAACAAGTCACTACAATAAAGCAGACTATTGTGGAAAGGTAACAATCTAAAATGGATTTCCTTGTTTCTTCTGAATGAATTTGCTTTACCACTTAATCACTGTATTGTTTCTGAAGCATATATAGAAAATACATGAATAATCTACATACATTAAAATTCCAACAGCTTTTCATTGGAACTTCAACACTATCTTCAGTCTTCCAGTCCAAACATACACTTTACTTGATCCCCAGAAGACTCAATGGCCATCTGCCAACCCTAAAGACATTGTTTACTAGTGTTTATTTTTCAAATAGTGTTTAATGAAAAGGGGAAGCATTTTTTTCATTATCACAATCACTATAGTGTATTTCAAAACATATATATATATATATATATATATATATATATATATATATATATATATATATATATATACTTTCATTAAAAAATAAAGAAAGAGGACGTCTTTGCAGTGCTGTCAGAGTTATCTCCTGATATGACTGATAGGTATCAAGAGGCCAGAAAGGCTGCAGTTGCAGTAGTCTACAAGAAAGACTGCAATGGGGAATTAGCTGGAAGAATTATGAGTTTTTTTTTTTTTTTTGAACATTCAGTGAATAATTGGAAGAAGCATTGTCCAGGATGTCTTGTGCAAAATTGGAGAAATGTTGATCTTGACTGAAAACATTATGAAAAGATCGACTGAGCACTTTGAAGAACTTCTGAATGCAATGGTTATGCTGTTATTTAAGGGGGAAGTGCCAGAAGGAATATGTCAGATTAGATCTGTTTCCCGCAGGTGAAGTCACTGTAGTCATTAAGCATTTCCAAGATAACAAGGCTGTGGATTTGGATGAGATCTAGCCAGAGGTACTGAAAATGGTGGATGTTGTTGGAGTGTCAGGACTAATGCTGTTTTTCTGTGCTGTTTGGAAGATGGGGTAATACTTGTGGATTAACAAATGGGCATGTTACAGTTATAGATGGATTATGTTCCTCTCCTTCTGTCACTCGTCTTGTACATCTGAATAAGACAATGAGGCTTGGGTGTTTATTTAAGTGCTTTGTTACATGCAAACACATCAGGATGGATATCAGGAACGTTAAACTTAAACGGACTAACTAACTAACACACACATGCATGCTTACATTTTGACTGCTCACTACAAAATGGCACTCTTGCTTGCACATACTCAATACTTATATGCAAGTGCCTGCTGACTGGAAAGCTTCTTAAAGGTATATCACACACTCTGATCTACATCCTTCCTTTTTACTGAGCTGTCTTGCAATGATAATGACCTCTGAATAAGTATACAAACTATACAGACAATAGTAAAGAAAACAGCATTCATGTCCAGGTTGCCATGTATCTAGAACTAGATCTGGAAATGTGACCTGATCTTGTAATGCAATAGTTAGGACTGGGTTTAACAACAGGGACAGTCACAAGTGGATGTTCTGCTTTAGGATGCTTGGGGATATTCTCAGGAACAGCGACATTTGCTGGAATGTCCTCCAGAACTGGAACATTGGATAAGTCACTCTGAGAACTAGAGTCTTTATCACAGGCAAGATGCTGTAACACTGACTCAGACACTGATAATAAATGTTTCCAATTCTGCCTAAATTCTATTCCCTGCAATTCCACAATGTACGATTTCAGCTCTTGACACAAACTTTTCACAAATCCAATCTGATCAAAACCTTTTGCTGTATGCATCCTCACTCCCTCCCCTTCTTGTAATGGATTGATCCGTTTGCTGGTCTTATCATAATAGGACTTCTGGGCTAAACACTTTTTCATAAGTTGAGCTTTCACTGCTTTGTTGTTCTTAGCACATGGAACTAACAAATTGCGACTGATTGGTAGTGTGATTCTGGTTTGTCTTGACAAAAGCCTGTGGGCAGGCAAACCAAGATGATTATCACGAGGAATGTTTCTGAGATTCAGAAGATTTAGAAAAACATTGATATTGTCTCGTTTTGATTTCTCTAACAGCTGTTTTGCACTTTGAACTGCACATTCCACCAAGCCATTTGACTGTGGGTATTCAGGACTACTCATAATGTGAACAAAGTCCCACGTTTCAGCAAATCTTTTGAACTGCTGACTTGTAAACTGTGCACCATTGTCAGAAATGACTCTGTGCAGACTTCCATGGACAGAAGAATGCCTCTAACTTAGTGATGACAGTATTGGAAGTTAGGTTAGGAAATAGGTCAGTCTTGAACCAGTTTGAATAAGAGTCTGCTAATACCTAGTAATGTTGACCATTCCACTCAAAGATATCTGTGGCTACTGTTGACCAAGATAGTTCAGGAATCTGGCTTAACTGAAGTGGTTCTTTTTGTTGATGCGGTTTATTACTATTACAAATAGAACAAGATGAAATTTCTCTCTCAATATCATTTGACATAGAAGGGCGAAATACTAGTCCTCTGACCCTTCTTTTGGTAGAATTAGTTCCAGGGTGACCATGATGCAAGATCTTAATGTACTCTTCTTACAAGAATTTTGGAACAATCACTTTTGAACCTTTCATGATGATACCATTGTCAGACAAAATCTTGTCTCTGTAAGGAAAATACTGCTGCACTTCTACTGGTAAACAAGATTTCTTAGGAGGCCATCCTTGAATGAGGAAGTGGTTAAGCTTCTGAAGAATTGGATCTGAAGCTGTGTGAGTTCTAAGCTCATAAAGACATGTGGAATAAAAATTTCTCACTTTCATGACTTCAAAATCAGGTTTCTCATTATCATGCTGTTCAGTGTTTTTTCTGGGTGGTCTGGATAAAGTATCAGCAAGATAAACAAGTTTACCTTTTGTGTAAACAAGACTGAAATGGTACTTTTTTAATTTGAACATCATGCATTGTAATATAGCAGAAGCTGTGTGCACTGGCTTTCTCAAAATAATAACTAGAGGTTGGTGGTCAGTCTCGATTTGAATAGGTCAGACATAAATAGAATCATGGAACTTCGAACATGCAAACACAATTGCCAAGAGTTCCCTCTCTATCTGAGCATATGCATCTTGGACTGGGTTAGAGTTATTGATGCGTAGGCTATTGGTTTACCCTCTTGAAGAATGGCTCCTCCAAGACCAAACTTAGAAGCATCACATGAAACAGTTACTGGTTTGTGAACATCATAGTATCTTAAAGTAGGTGGACTGGAAATTTTCTGTTTCAGGACATCAAATGCTCTTTAGTGTTGTTCTGATCAGGACCAGGATATATTTTTGCATGTCAGCTCTCTAAGTGGTGCAGGAAGTTGGCTCAAATCTGAAATGAACTTGCCTAAATAGTTGACCATGCCAAGAAAACGTTGTAGGGCTTGGACATTGTCTGGAGCTGGTATATCAAGAATTGTTGTTTGCTTGGAAGGATCTGTTCATAAGCCTGAACTGGTAAACAAATGACCAACGTAAGTAACTTCTCGTATCCTGAATTTGCATTTCTGAGGATTCAGCTTAAGACTGACTTCACAAGCTCTGTCTAAAACTATTTTGAGGTTTCTATCATGTTCGACTTCACCATTGCCTCCTACAAGAATATCATCTACTATAATAGCATATGAATAGCCAGAAAAACATTTTGCTCCATCGCACGCTGAAAGACTTCACTGGAAGAATTTATTCCAAATGGCATTCTCAGAAATCTGTACCTTCTGAATGGTGTACTAAAAGTGATGAGCAATGAAGATTTTTGGTCAAGCAAAATTTGCTAAAATGAACTTTTTGCATCTAGGACAGAAAAACTGTGGCATTTGGCATAAGAGCAACAACTTCTTTGATTGTGTGCATTGGATTATAAGGTCATTTTAGTGCTTAGTTCAAGTCTCTTGGGTCAATACATATTCTAATATCATCTGAGCTTTTCTTATGAGCTACCACAATAGAGGATACCCATTCAGTTAGTTCTTCAACTGGACAAATTATTCTTTGCTGCACCATTTTGTCTAGCTCAGCCTTGACTTGGTTCTGCATAGCTACTGGAACTTTCTGTGCTGGTCTGATAACTGGGCTTACTTCAGGGTCTAGTTTCATGGTATACACAACTGGGAGTTTGCCTAGTTTGTCTTCGAAAAGATCAGCATAGTCAGAAAAAATAGTCTGGACGAAATTGGGCTGTTATCCTTCAAGCTTACACGGAGGACTTCCTTATTAAATGAAAGCAGTCCCATTTTCAAACTGTCTCTGAGGCCTAATAATGACTATATGTGTCTTTTGACTACGTAAAACTGCAAATCATAGCTGTTCCCAGCAGAGCAACATGAAAGCACTATTGAGCCTTCGATTTAATAAGCAACAAGCTTCGCACACTTTGCCAAATCAAGCCTCTCACCAGCTTTTACTCTAACGAATGTTTTTGCTGACATAACATTGCACTTTGAACAAGTATCTGCTTTGAGCTCTGCGGGTCTCCCATTAATCCCATTAATCCAAACAATAAAAAATACTTAATTCTTTGTCCACAAGTTTATTATATTCACTGTTTCACCAAGCACAGACATACTATCAACATAAAAAGTAGGGTCACAGCTTTCTAGTTGATCAATTTGCCTCTTTGAAAGCTCTTTTTTAATAAAATAATGACCCTCTTTTGATTTACAAAACCTTTTGAAATTATTCCACTTTTTACATTTGTGACACTGCTGACCAAAAGCTAAACACTTTTCTGTTTTAGATTCATGATTACCACCACAATTGCGACACTTGATTATGAGGCTAGGTGGGGGGACATTCTTTGATTTAGATGACTCACCCTTGTACTTCACTGAGTATGTCTATGCCTTAGGGCAGATAGCCTAGTATGAACCTATGAACCTATGAACCTATGTCTGCTTCACAAAGCATACTCTAGAACTTGCTAGAAAAGCTCTGGATTTCACTGAAGCTGCCACTCCCTTGGGCATGTATGTTTTAACCGCATGTTGCACACTATTTACATCAGCACTGGAAGGCACTAGAAGTATACTTTTCTCATTTGTAAACATATATGTGTGCTTTTCTGTTAGCCCATATATCTGACTAATCTCTATGGCCTTATTCAAAAGTTAAATCACTGTCGCGAACCAAAATCTTTTTCACTGCATCATCTTTAATATCACACACAAGCCTGTCTTTTATCAACTCATCTCTCAAATCAAATGGTTTGTACTACACAGGTTTAACATCCAGTGCTCCCTCTAGCTGTCAACCAAACAACAACAAACAGAAGTTGCACCCCCCCCCCCCCCCGGATGGGCAAGCTGATAGCATTTCTCACTTCTACCTCTCTGTTCCACCCCCTCCTGTGCCCAAGCCACTAGTCAAAAACTGGACATCTGGTTATGAGTTAGAACATTGTACTTGTTTGGCACAGGGATGGGTTTCATGTTGCCTTTTTCTTTATTTACTTCATATATCCTCCCTATCCCTTCCCTGTGATTATACTACCACTACAGTCTTCCATCCTTCCTCAAGCCCCCTCTGTTCTACCTTTTTGCAAATTCATCCTAACTTCTGTTTTCCCATTTCTTCTGTTGATCTTTACATCCTCTTCCTATGTGCTTGTGTGTCTCTCCTTCAGTCCTGTCTTCCTTCATCATTCCCCCCTTTCCCCTCTTACATGTGCCTCTTTCTTCACTGTCTCACATTGCATTTGCTTAATTATTCTGTCCCCCACTTATCAACTCTCCTGATTTCCTCCCTCTTTCCCTATTCCCAATTATCACACCTCTCCCTTGTTATGGACTCCATTTCCCGCACTTTTTCCTTTCCTGCCTATTCTCCTTATTATATTCATATTCTGTAACATTACCGCTACCAGATATTGTGCCACCACACCATCCCAGACCCATGATGTTCTTCTTTTCCCCATCTGGAAGACACAGGCACCACATCCTTCTCCGTACCTCTTCCTCATATAAAAGGCGCATAGCTTTCAGCTGTGCTTAATCTCCTCTCTCCACACCCTACTTTACTAACTGCCTCCTTCATCCCATATTCTTAAATGTCCCATTGCCATTTTCTGAATGGATTAAACTTTCGCTTTCACTTCTGCACCAAAGCACTTGCTACACCCCCTTTTAATCCTTCCTTCCATAGTCTTTCCCATCTATAGGACCACCTATGAATTATTTTCATTTGTTGGCCCCAAAGTGGC